>NC_053171.1:18545587-18783087 GCF_016835505.1 Polypterus senegalus
TGAGCTTCAATAAATCAAATTCCACACTACTAGCATTGCTATGGCATTAACGTTAACGTCAAGTGTGGCCCTTGGTGGTCTGGTGACAGAGGTGTTTGATGATTACAACATCAGCACTCTTGTGATTCCAACCTTCTTCTTTTTCTTTCAGCTGCTCCCATTAGAGGTTGCCACAGCGGATCATCTTCTTCCATACCTTTCTGTCCTCGTCATCTTGTTCTGTTACACCCATCACCTGCATGTCCTCTCTCACCTCATCCATAAACCTTCTCTTTGGTCTTCCTCTTTTCTTCTTGCTTGGCAGTTCTATCCTTAGCATCCTTTTCCCAATATACCCAGCATCTCTTCTCTGCACATGTCCAAACCAACGCAATCTCACCTCTCTGACTTCGTCTTCCAACTTGAGCTGACCCTCTAATGTCCTTGTTCCTAATCCTATCCATCCTCGTCACACCCAATGCAAATCTTAACATCTTTAACTCTTGTCACCTCCAGCTCTGTCTCTTGCTTTCTGGTCAATGTCACCGTCTCCAACTCATAGCTGGTCTTACTACCGTCCTGTAGACCTTCCTTTTCACTCTTGCTGATACCCATCTGTCACAAATCACTCCTGACACTCTTCTCCACCCATTCCACCCTGCGTACACTCTCTTCTTCTCCTCTCTTCCACAATCCCCATTACTCTGTATTGTTGATCCCAAGTATTTAAACTCATCCACCTTCACCAACTCTACTCCCCACATCCTCACTACTGACCTCCCTCTCATTCACACACATGTATTCTGTCTTGGTGGTCCTACTGACCCTCATTCCTCTCCTCTCTAAAGGATATGTCCACCTCTCCAGGTTCTCCTCAACTTGCTCCCTACTATCGCTACAGATCACAATGTCATCACGCACATCATAGTCCACGGGGACTCCTGTCTGATCTCGTCTGTCAACCTGTCCATCACCATTACAAATAAGAAAGGGCTCTGAGCTGATCCCTGATGTAGACCTCACCACTGTCACACTTCCCTCGTACATATCCTGTCCAACTCTTACGTACTTCTCTGCCACTCCCGACTCCCTCATACAATACCACAGCTCCACTCGAGGCACCCTGTCATGTGCTTTCTCCAGGTCCACTCATTCAAGTGAAAGACCACCAAGAAGAGCAGGAAATGTGCTACAAATAATGGACATACTAACAGTATCACCTCTTCGGAGGGCCATTCAATCGAAATTTCAAATTGCAAATCACTTTCATCTGGCATGGGTGAACACACAGAACCCCTCAGGTAGAACATGACCCACTCTGGCCGTGAGGGATAGCCGATGACGATTACTCCTAATGGTTGCCAAAGGGAAGTGAATTATCCAGAGGGGCTATGGCAGGCAAGATGGTGGTTAAGATGTTCTGCTCATGACTTGGATTGGGTGTACACTCATCCTTAAATGACGTAACGCATTAACACCTTGAAACATCTGTGGAAAGCTCTGACACAATGTGAAGATGAGGACACTCGGAGGTTCTAAGCTGGAGGGCCCCTCTGTGAGAGATAGCAGACCTCAACGTACTCTTTTGGGAAAAGCAAGGGTGGGAAGGCATTGAAAATGATAAGGGGTTAGGCCATCAGCTGAACAACGCCCTGAGGGACCCTTCTGAGGTCTTACAACTGAATCAGCATGTTGCATCTCAGGGGTCTTCAACAAGATGAGCCTTTTGATCAGCAATCACATGCAAATCAGCACACGCAAGTAATAATTTATAGGATAAGAGGCACAGCCCGGGGCGTCTTACACAAAACGAGTGTCCCCATAGAGACTGGTTGGGTAACAAAAGGTGGAAGTGGGGAGATATCAGCATCATCATAATGAATAAAAACACCTCAAGTGAAAGCTCAATCAAGAGATCATTCCTGGTCATCCCTTGGTCTGTCTGTGGGCTCCATTGGTAAATACGCTCAAATCCTAACTTAAGTCTTAACAATTTTTTCATCAAAGATTTGTAATCAAATTATGTCTGCCTCTGCTGTATCTACTGTACTGCTGAAGACCCTAATGATTCATCATGTTTCATTCAGTGTTGATCCCACAATATTTGGTGGTCTCCTAAACTCTGAGATTTTCCTTGTGTTTCAATGAAATTGTGCACCATTTATCCACCCTTCCTTTTCCTGACTTACTTCATCACATTTATAACTCAGGGATCTGGAGTCCCATACCACAATGAGAACAAGCCAAGACCAGCCCAAGATGGCACACCAGTAAAGCCCATCCATCCATTTACCTAATCTGCTTCCATCCATAGCAGGGCTGAGGGCAACCTGGAGCTGGAAGCACATCCCAGAAAGCATCAGGAGCAAGGCAGGAACAATCCGTAGACGGGCGTCCCAGTCCTTCACATACAGTAATACACTCAGGAACGTACCAACACAAAGGACAATCTGACAACACTAAACCACCTAACCTGCATGTGTTTGGAATGTGGAAGGAAGATTCCCATGTGGACATGGAGAGAACATGCAAACTCCACACGGGGAAAACACAAACCGCGGTCTCTTATCTGAGGCTACCACTGTGCCACCCACACCAGTAAAGTGCAGAGCACATTCATTAATTATGATGTATTATTATTATTGTGCATTATCAATTAATTTATGTAATTTACTCACAAGCACAGACCCACACTCACCCATGCTGGGTCCATTTGAAGTCACCAATCAAGCTTACCTCATTGTGTCTGCCTTGTGGAAGAATACGGGCATGTCGGGCAGAAATGTAGGCAGGCATGAAGGTTGTGTACACTCCCTGGAACTGGGAGACAGAGCCACTAAACACTGAGGCAACCATACCTATACATTATATTATATTATATTATATTATATTATATTATATTATATTATATTATATTATATTATATTATATATTATCACTATCGCTACATCAGTTCAGAAGCCTTTTCACAGTCTCTGGGGTGTTTGCTTGTTCTATCTGCCATTTTTATTTTGAGGACCCCATTTTTTGCTCATTGCCCCAAACAAGACAATGTTCACCAGTTTTACATGAGAACATGTGGTGAGCAACAGATTGGTATGATGTCCCAGATGATTCATCCATATTAAGCAGTTGAAAGCTTTATTTATATTAACTTATAATATAACATGAGATAACATTCTGGAATCTGCTTCATCCAGCTCTGGGTTTCTAGGGGTTTGGAGTCTATCCTGGCAGCAATGGGCACAAGGCAGAAAGGCCCATCTCACAACCCACGTATGAGCAAACTCATACTTACTTTCACACAAGGATGATGAGAAGCTGACAAAATTCTTAACCTCTATATCTTTGAGAAACACTGGCAACATCTGGCCATGAAATTCAAACCCAAATTATGAGTGCCAATCTCTGTGGCATTGTGCCACTATGCAGATTCATTATATTATGTTATATTATACCTAGTGTGTGCTTGGTGTGTGGGTGTGTTTGTGTGTGTCCTGCGGTGGGTTGGCACCCTGCCCGGGATTGGTTCCTGCCTTGTGGCCTGTGTTGGCTGGGATTGGCTCCAGCAGACCCCCGTGACCCTGCATTCGGATTCAGCGGGTTAGAAAATGGATGGATGGATGGATATTATATTATATTATATTATATTATATTATATTATATTATATTATATTATATTATATTATATTTCTAGTGTGTATTATTATTATTATTATTATTATTAATAATAATATTTTTTATCATAGTGTAATTTTGTAAGCCATTTAAATACCTCTTGTTGATGTACACTATTGATAGCACTATGTCAAATGTTTGCTGTTTATATTATATTATATTATATTATATTATATTATATTATATTATATTATATTATATTATATTATATTATATTATATTATATTATATTGATTCGCTCGAAACAGGTCCCGGATATTCTGTTGTAACTCCCGTTAGGATGAAGCAATCTGAACCAATAACACACGCTCCATACCTTGATGTACGTGTAATCGATTGCATTACATGTGATGCTGGAAGTGGTTTCCGTTTTCTGCCAGACACATTTCGACGCGGTGCCCCATGTTCTTGAATGTATTGGCAAGCGTCTTGCGGAGAATAGCAGCAATTTCACGTTGGATGTTTTCCTTCAAATCTTCCACAGTGCGAGGCTTGTTCCCGATTGACTTTTTCTTTGAGCAGACCCCAAAGGAAGAAGTCTGGTGGTGTCATATCCAGCGACCGTGGTGGCCAAAGCCCCTTTGAAATAACCCTGTTGCCGAAAAAGGACTCTATTTCTGCCACGCTCCTTGCCGATGTGGGACATGTTGCTCCTTCTGTTATCTCATGATCATCCAGTTGATTCTGACATCGCTTAAACAAAGTGGTGACCCAATAGGTTTGCTCCATGAAGACACGTTGCTCAATACTGTACACCACCATACTGATAAGAAGTCAAACGACTGAGTGAAGGGGTACGGGCGGGATGCACCCAGAAGTTGCAAACGGAGGCTGGCTGTCTGGTGCCTACCTCATCACTTCGACGCAGGAGCATCCTGGCTTGTTCGAAGCTCCATAAACTGAGCACATTGCACGTTGTTTCATTCTGATTGCTCCGTCCTAGTGAGAGTTATTACAGAATATTAGGGGCCTCTTTCGAGCGAATCTCCCTTGTAACAAAAAAAGAGACATGAACAGATAAAGGTTTGGGGCAGCCACCCGTATAATATGGTATCCCTGCTGCAAAAGTTGTTTTTATCAGAAAAACAGCACTGAAATGCATACAACTGAGTCCAGAACAAGACTGAGGGAAAAAGGGAAAAGGGGCAGGCTTTTAAATGGGAAGACAGGAAGTGAGGTCATAAGGATCGGGCACGTGTTCTTCATTCATTGGATCGAGCCCGGACGTGACGTCAGAGGGGCGGAGCTGGTAAGGTCTACTTCCATTGGCTCGGTCCCGGAAGTGACGTCAAGAGAGCCAGGTGGAATCTCCCGGGAATGGTCTACAGGAAAGGGAGAAAAAGAGTCAGTGCACTCTGCCACATTCCGGCATGCCTCAGGACCGCCGTCACTCAAGCCCTTTAGCTGCCTCCGATGCGCACGTGGGTGACACCCTTTATTATATTATATTTCGAACAAGTGCTATGGGTGTTTGATATCATAGTGTAATTTTGCAAGGTCTGCAAATACCTCTTGTTGACATACACTCTTGATAGCACTATGTCAAATGTTTTATATTATATTATATTATATTATATTATATTATATTATATTATATTATATTATATTATATTATATTATATTGTCTATCCATCCATTATTCAACCCGCTATATCCTAACTACAGGGTCACGGGAGTCTGCCAGAGCCAGTGGCATAGCTAGAGTTCGTGCCACTCGGGGTGGGATGGGGCGGGATGGTGCTTTAATTTGCCACCCTTCAACAAATCTGAATATGTTAAACTATTTAAATAGAAAATTAAAATGATGTATAGAGAAAAATCAAGATACATTGTGCATAGATTTATTCATATATAAAGAAACAGCAATATTTTTTTATATACATTTATAAGCATCAACTAGACAAGAATATAGTATAGACGCACTGATAAGCCGTTTTCTGATTATTAGTTTAATATGATTACGCGGCGGCACGGTGGCGCAGTGGTAGTGCTGCTGCCTCGCAGTTAGGAGACCCGGGTTCGCTCTGTGCAGAAGACATCCCCACCTATCACTTGTACCCTACTTTGGTTGTGGTTTTCATAGTGTAATTATATCCATCCATTTTCCAACCCGCTATATCCTAACTACAGGGTCACGGGGGTCTGCTTGAGGCAATCGCAGCCAACACATGGTGCAAGGCAGGAACAAATCCCGGGCAGGGCGCCATCCCACCGCAGGGCACACACACACACATACACACACCAAGCACACACTATAGGATCGCCAATGCACCTAACCTGCATGTCTTTGGACTGTAGGAGGAAACCCACGCAGACACGGGGAGAACATGCAAACTCCATTCAGGGAGGACCCGGGAAGCAACTCTTTGTTCCAAGGAATCCCCTCATTAGAGCTGCCGACTACGCTATTCACGCTACAGTCCTGTTTGTTAGTCATTTTCACATAAGTAAAAGCTCTTATAGAATCTTTCTGTGTCCCCAGTGTTCTCTTATGGCATATTTCAAGTAGTTTTAGCGTTCATGTATGTCGGAGTTGTAAAGATTATTGATTTATTGCTGCACATTTGTGTTCCATGCCTTAACTCGGTGAAGATTGTTGTATAAAAATAAAAGAAGCAGCACTCAAGTGAGTTCCTACCTTCTATCCTTTTGCTTCCTATTTAGACTCCGCCCCCACTGCCCCCACCACCCCCGCCCCCTCACCCATGTATCTCATTCAGGTCAAGTGGGTCTCAGAACTGGATGGATGAAAGGCTTTCTTATCTAACACTTCAAAAATAACTGAGCGCTTTGCATAAAAGAATAAACCTTCCTTCTTGTCAAACAGCAAACGAATAGTCAACGGCCATGGAAGCCGTACACAGTACACAGTACACAGCAGCAATCGTGGCCCTGTCTGTTTATGGGACAGAGTGCAGTAATAAAGAGTCTATAATCATAAAAAGCAGAGGCTTGGCTTTATTGACATCAGATGCTGCGGCTCTTATCAGAATGCACCAGTGCCCTGGAGAGGACATTAAGCGCTGTTTACGTCATCCACTCACGGTGGACACTCGGGGTTATAAAGCAGCAGATTTCTCAGACTTGCTATTGTGTTCAGCCAAAAGGAGACATGCAGGAGAGGGAAGGGGAGACAAAAAAAAATAATAATTCAAGATAGGACTGACAGGTTGTAATGAAATCAAGAGAGCAGCAACCAAACTTTCTTTGAGTCGAAATCAATGAAGTGATGTGGCAGGATGACATGATACAAAAAGACCCAGCAGCACGAGAGTTTTGGCTCCGTCCTCGGCAAGTCATGGAATTATTCTGTAGAGGTAAAGTGAAAGGAACAGTGTCCGGTTATGAAAAGCGCTTTATAAATTAAAAGCTGAACTCTGTAGGCACTGCAGCCACTAAACATAAACCCAAGGAGCACCATCATGCAAGAAATAAAAAGGTGTAACTCACGCGTAAAAACTCATTGAAGGAACCTCTCGGCAATCTATCTGTCTCAGCGCTAGTGCAGTCCAACCTATCCATTCATTTTATAGACTGGCATACCTCACAACGCAGCTGGAGGGGTCTGACAACATGTGAAGCACACTACCCCTTACATTAACAGGGCCCAATCAGAAGCACAGAATGACCTCACCCGTACTACACATGCCAACCCCATGCTTCACAGGCATTGACCAGACTGCAATCTGAACCTTTGTTCTTGGAGCTGTTAGGTGGCAGCAGCAGCCGCATTATTAGCCAGGGTGCCACCAATCCACATGCCCCCAGTCCTCCCAGTCTATGTCTTGTTTTCAATGGCCTCATCCAAACCTTGTTCTGATACCTGAGGTTGTCTATTAGGACAAACAGGATTTGTCCCACTGCTCCACATGCATTAGAATCAAGTCACATCACCTTCGTCTTTAATCAAGCGGACCATAAATACATGAAATGAAGTGGCGGGAGAAAATGATACAAAAGATGGGGCAGCACAAGATTTTTGGTTCAATTGTCTCTTCTGGCTCATTGTGTGATCCTTGGCAAGTCATGGAATTATTCTACAGAGGCAAAGTTACAGAACCTGTGGTGGCAGAAAGGCATATCTATGCCAGGGCAGCTCAGTTCACCTGGGGGGTTTTGCTTCCTCCTCTGGTTGCCTTTACAGGTGACTTGGACCCCTAACCCTAACCCTAGGCCTAACCCTAAGCTTAACTCCTTTGAGTGATGGCCCCCCCTTTATTCACCCTCCTCCTCCTCCTCCTCCTCCTCATCTTCCACATCCCCGCTCTATTGAGTCGACAGCGGTCAAGGCTGAAGCTGGTGTTGTCTGGGAGCTCTGAGCAGGTCGTCAAGGCCGCCAAGGCAAGTCGAGGACACGCTCATTTGTTGCTGTTTTTCTCGTTGCTCTTTTTCTATTTTTTTCCCACTTGCCTTTTCATGGAAGAAGTCAAAATAAGCAGCTCATCCTATGCAGCAGCTTCGGCCCTCGCATTAGGCAATCATAGGAAACTGTTGGAGACCAGCTCTGCAATGGTGGTGGGCTTAGCAACGCTGATAAGCACATTTAAAAGAATACATAAAATAAATCGAGACACGCTGGAGTGCTATTATGGGAGCAGCATATCACGTCATCCACCCAGGTCTTCACAAAGAAAAAGATTTTGGATGATGGGTGGGTGAAAAATCCTGACATATGATGAGTAAGGCACTGCCGGTAAGTACGGAATTAGGGGTGGCACAGCAGGAGGCATCTTGGTGGTATTAGCATGGTCTCTCTCCATCCAGAACTTCATCTTTCTTTTTAACACTCCAAACACATGAATGCTGTTGGTTTGGCTCTTCTTATAAGAATATCCAGTCCTGTGATGGACCACCACCTCATCTCTGGAGTGCCAATACAGAATCCTATAAAATGAGCGTCCCATAATACAACACTCACCCCAGAACTGGAAACGGGTCATCCCATTCAGGTTGTAAACCCCATCAATCTTCCCAGTCATGTCAAGATCATCTATAGTGCCCTACAATGGGAGATGTTCTGATGACTGTGTGTGATCTGATCATAGACTGGCATCTCATCCATTACCGATTCCTGTCATATAATATACTGGGTTTACTGTATTTGTAGACCACCTATATGTGGAGAACTGATCACCCTTTTCTGGTTGTACATCCACTTTGGAAAAGGTCATCCACCTGAAGCTAAGCAGGCCCAGCCAGTACTTGGACGGGAGACCAAGCAGGAAAAAGCTTGGTTTACTGCTGAAAGAGGTGTTGGCAAAACTAGCAGGGGGCGCTTACCCAGCGGTCTGTGTGTGAATCTCAATGCCCCAGTTCAGTGACGGGAGCACAGTGCTGTAAAAATGGCGTCGATGAGAATGTAAAATCGAGGTCCTGATTCTCTGTGGTCATAAAAGATCCCAGGGTGTCCTCTGTAAACAGCAGGGTGTTTCCCGATATCCTGGCTAAATTGCCCTCCATGGCCTAGTCATTCACCCAATCATCCCCTGTCTCTAATTGGCCCTCTGTCTCTCAGCACTTTACCACCTAACAGCTAACATTTGGTGAGCATACTGGTGTAAAAATGGCTGCCGTCACATCATCCATGTGGATGCTGCACATTAGTGGTGGTTGAAGTGGCTCCCCACTCACTATGAAAAGCACATTGAGTAGTGAGAAAAGTGCTTAATAAATGTAAAGAATTATTATTATTATTATTATTATTATTATTATTATTATTATTATTATTATTATTACTTAGTCACATACTAGCAACCCGTCCAGAGTTGGTTTCTGCCTACTTGTTACATAATACACAGAGTGCGCTGCACGTGCAGTACCCATAAAAAGTATTCACCTTTTATTGTTCTACAACATTGTATCACAGTGTTATTAATTTAATAATTTTTGACACTGGGTCAACACCTTCTTCAACAAAAATCTTCTCCCGAGGCACAAGTTTCTTGCAGACTCCATTAGGTTTTCCTCCAGGTTTTTCCCTTGTTTTGTACCCTCATTTTACTCTCACATGGCCTTCCAAAGACTGCTACAGACCAACACCCTCACACCATGATGTGTCACCACCACGCTTATAGGGTAACATGGCATTCAGTCTAATGGCCAAAAAAGCTCCATTTTGACTTCATCAGACCACAGAACCTTCTAACAGATGACTTCACAAGCGCCCATGTGCCTTCCACTGAGGTGACCTGTGCATTTTTTCACTTTATCCCTTTATCCTTTCATAAAGTTGACACTGGAGAAACACCAAGGTGCATTCACTGCAGCTTGTGACTCCTTTGTAGTTCTCAGAGGTCTCTTGGTGGTCTCCATCATTTGTGTTCTTTTTGCCTGATCATCCAGTTTTTCTATGGACATCCTGCTTTACACAAATTTACAGATGTGCCATATTCTTTCCATTTCTTCATAATTTTGATAGATAGATAGATAGATAGATAGATAGATAGATAGATAGATAGATAGATAGATAGGAAAGGCACTATATAATAGATAGATAGATAGATAGATAGATAGATAGATAGATAGATAGATAGATAGAAAAGGCACTATATAATAGATAGATAGATAGATAGATAGATAGATAGATAGAAAAGGCACTATATAGAGTAATAGATAGATAGATAGATAGATAGAAAAGGCACTATATAATAGATAGATAGATAGATAGATAGATAGATAGATAGATAGATAGATGTAAAAGGCACTATATAATAGATAGATAGATAGATAGATAGATAGATAGATAGATAGAAAAGGCACTATATAATAGATAGATAGATAGATAGATAGATAGATAGATAGATAGATAGATAGATAGAAAAGGCACTATATAATAGATAGATAGATAGATAGATAGATAGATAGATAGATAGATAGATAGATAGATAGATAGATAGATAGATAGATAGATAGATATTTAAGTCAAGTCAAGGTGGGGAGCATGCACTGGTACAATGTGTTGCCACACCCACCACACGACAAAACAGCTCGGATCCCGGTTGTCAACCCCCCAGGCAGACATACGGTCCACTCCCACCCTCTGAATATGACCGTCTATCTGCCGCAGCCAGGTGTTACGAGCCGGATCACCCTCGGGGAAACGCGTCACATGGCCGTAGTGCTGTAACTGACGCTCCCTGACAATGCAGGTAACGTGCCTCATTCGGGACTCCATGAGCAACCACTCATTCGACACAAAGTCAAACTAGCGGTACTCAAGGATTCCAGTCTTCATCTCAGGTCACTGGAAGCGACCATGTCTCGCAAACAGGGGGCACCAGGACACTAAAGACTTGGACACACAAGTTGCCACAAACAAAGTTTTTTTTTTAAATTTGTTTTTGTGGGAAACTGTTTCTTGGTAAGCGTTTCCCACACCAAAAGCATAACTACAACAGTACAAGCACTTTTCTTTGTCTTTATCTTCTTTCTCCCATCCAGCTTCATCTTCCTCCTCCCGACTCTGGCTCCCTAAATTGTGGCAGGCATCCCCTTTTATCTAATTTCCGGGAGTACTTCCAGTGGTATGAAGCTGCAGCTCTGAAGCACCTCTGGGTGAGGTTGGAGCCCTACAGATTTGGGACACCTAAATCCTGCAGCTCACCCTAGCAGACCCCATGGGACCTGACAGGGCTGTCCCTTGGGACTACAACTCCCAGCATACCTTGTGGGATCCCAGTCTGAGTCGGCTGCCATCTAGCGTACTGAGGGACACAAAGCCCTGTGTGCTCTGCCTTTTACAGTCCTTCCAGGTTAAGAGCATCCTGGCCAGGCAAGGATGTCGGCCATCTCTCACAATAAACAAACAGAACTTTATTTGTTCCCAGGGTGAAAGCTGTCTTTTTATAGAAGCTCTTTAAATAAATAAATGCAGAAATTGATAGATAAATAAATCTATATACACACACACTATGGTCTGAACACATACTAGAGTGACTACAAAAGGAAGAAAATGCCTGACTTGGCAGTCCCAGTCCCAGTGAGGCATTAAGCAGACGTATCGCTGTTGGTGTAAAGGAGCCCCCTTAGTGTTTCTTGACACATATCTGTTAAACGATTCATTGGCTGAACTTCCTCAGTGTTGGTTGTGCAATGTTGTTCATAATGGCTGTCAGTTTTGTCTTCATTCTCTCCTCCTCTCCATCCACAGGGGGTCCGGAGTGTGTCCCATAACTGAACCTGCCCTTTAAATTAGCTTATTGATTCGGTGGGCCACTCTTGAAGTGACGTTACCAGCCCAGCCCACCACCCTGGCCATCGCGGAGTTGTAGAAGATGTAAAGGATGTCACCGCTCATATTAAAGTAACACCGTCTCCTAAGGAAGAAGAGCCTGCTCTGCCTTTTCTTCTGTAGTTCCTCTGTGTTATGAGACCAGTCCAACCTGTCATTGATGTTGACCCTCCTAGTACATGTAGGAGTGAATCGCCTCTACATTCATTTTCTGAATGAACAGTGACCGGACATAGAGGCTCTTTGGTGTATTGAATGTCAATAACCATGACTGGACATTCACTCACTTGGATTTTTTCCTGCCTCCTTCCCAGAGGGATAACTGGACATGACCGGGATAGCTGGTTCACCTGAACCAGTGGGTAAGCCACCTGAGAATTTAGTGAAGGACAAATCCACTCTCTGTTGAACCGCAGTGGAGATACATTTGTTTTTTTTGAGGGATTGTCACTTAATACTTCAATTCCTCTGTGTACTTTATATTTCCCTGTGATCATCCCCCTCAACATATGTTTTATAATCAAAGCCACGTACAGTAATTGCAGACTTTGGGTCTCTTTGGCTGCCCTGTGTCAGGTCAGAGTGGCACACAGAGACGTCTCTTTCGCTCGTTATTGCCATTACGCTGCCTTTTCCCCTTGACTTGGCGCTGGTATCACCTGATAGGTGAGTCAGCGCCAGTCCGCCTCATCTTCCCAGCTCAGCTAAATGTCAGGATAATCGAGTAACAGAGATTAAGTGCTGTGTCGGCTGTTGCTACAGTCAGACTTGCCTTCCTTTTTCCATTTTTTTTTATTTCCAGTCATTTCTCTTACATGCATGAGTGTGCTTACTAAGTGCGCACCACCCGTCCCCCCACAAGACGACTTATCTGTGAAACTTTAGGCCAAATGACACAATCCTGACACCCTGGTCAGTTGGTAAAGTTTAAGGTCAGCGTCCCACATACCCCTGGGACTCTCCATCGGCTTATTTTAAACTTTTTTGTTTTCTTTTTTTCACAAAAGCAGGCTCTTTATTCTGACATGGGCCCTCCAGCCATCCCGTCCTGTCCTGAGGAAACTGCTCTGATAAGCCTTCAGCTGCTGGGACTGATAAGGCGGCGGGCAGAGTGAGCACATTTCTATATTTACACTCCCCTTTTTCAAACAAACATGGACATGAATACAAAGTCTACTCTGGCATTGCTCAATGCCACCATGCTTGGTTATGGATCTACCCGTCCGCCAGACAAATAAGTCAGTTCAGGGAGGTTTAGCTAAATGCTCTGCCGAATCACAAGGGACAAAAGCAAATAATTTATATAAGCCCCGAACTGAGAGCCACGGCCAACGTGAATAAGTTCAAGTCCTGGCTGAGTGCGTCTGCTTCCATCTCGAAATGCTGACCAGGTGTAAGAAAATGAATCAGGAGAGGGGAATACGCGACTGGCAGCTGACACTCGGAGCAATAAGCAGTCCGTACACAAACTGTGCCAAGGTGGGAAAGAGAAAGACAAAAGGTATGGATGAGGGGACTAAATAATAAGAGTTGTGAAGGAAACCAGGGCATCTGCAAGCCCAAACCCGGACACGAACGCACAAGCACAGTCCCAAGTTTAAATTAAGGTTGATTTATTAACCAACTCCTCTCAAATATATCACAGGTTTTTTCCCCTCACAATAATCTTCTCACCGCCGCACTGCCCTCCTCCAGTCAAGTGTTGGCTCTCCACCTCCCAGTTCCGGCTCGCCTGGGTAAGGGAGTGAGGTCCCTTTAATTACAGACCCGAGAGTACTTCAGGTGCCAGGGCGATTGCCCGATCGAAGTACTTCCGGGTCACATGGAAGTCCATCACAGTAAGGAGCTTGTCTCCCTACAGTGCCCACTTGTGTTACCCCATGACCCCAGCAGGGCTGCTCTGCCAGATTACATTTCCCGGCATGCCCTGCTGACTTCCCACTGGGTGCCGATAACCAGGGCTGCTGCCATCTAATGTGCTGGGGGAGTAAAAAAAAAACCTAGGGATATCTTTTCTTTTTAATGGGCTGTTCATTCACCCTTTCTGGTCCTTCTTTTCTGGTCTGCTCCCTCTCCTAGCTGGGATGCCCATCCAGCCCATGTGGCATCTACAGCATACAACAGCGTGTCATCAGGGACTCTCACACTTAATGGATCCTTATCTCCAGCATTGCTAACACACTGATTACTTTCTCAGACATTCAGAACGTTATTACTGCTTTTCCAAATGCAAGCTTTCTCTTTATGGTCCGAAGAGCAGCTGGTGTGTTTCCACTTTTCCAGGCTCTGAACCCTTTATGTCCATGCTGGCCAGTATCCTATGACTCTTACAGCCTCAGTGCCCCAGATTTCCAAATCATGAATGTGTTCCAACCCTTCCAGACTCTGATCTCTCTCCACATCCCTAAATTGGTCTCTGTATTCTAGCCTCTTAGTTCCTGATCTTCATGGTGGACCCCTATACTGTAAATCATCCACTTTCCTGATCTCCAAGGTGGGTTGTGGATTTTGGTTCTTCCAGTCTCTGAGCTGCTCACCACCAAGTCAGCCAGTATCCCCCATCCCATTCCATGCTCTAATATTCTAATCTTGAATTTGGCCTGTAAATTCTAACTCTACCAGACTCCAACGTCCTCATCTCCAAGTTGGACTAAGTACTCCATCTCTAACAGACTCCAATATCCTAATCTTGAATTGAGCGTGTTACATTACAACTCTTTCAGATTCTAAGGACCTCATCTCAAAATTGGGCTGAATCCTCCATCTCTTTCAGACTGTGATATCCTAATCTTGAATTTGCCCTATATATTCCAACTCTTCCAGACACCAATGTCCTCATGTCCAAGTTGGACTGAGTACTCCAACACTTATAGACACCGATATCCTAATCCTGAATTCAAACTGTAAATTCCACTTCTTCCAGACCCTCAGGCTCTCATCTCCAAGCTGGACTGAATCCTCTAACTCTTTCAGATCCTCGATATCTTAATCTTGAATGTGTCCTGCACATTCCAGCTTTTTTAAACTCCAAGCTCCTCATCCCCAAGTTGGACTTAGTCCTTCAAACTCTTTTAGACTCTGATATCCTAATCTTGAATTTGGACAGTACATTCCAATTCTTCCAGTCCATGGGGCCCTCATCATCACATTGGCCTGAATCCTCCAACATTTTCAGACTCTGATATCCTAATCTTGAATTTGGCATGAACATTCCAGCTCTTCCAGACTCTGAGGTCCTCATCAACAAGTTGAACTGAATTCTCCAACTCTTTCAGATTTTAGATTTTTCACCCTCCAAAGTCCTCATCTCCAAGTTGGACTGAATCATCCAGCTCTTTAAGACTCTGATATCCTAATCTTGAATTTGGCCTGAACATTCCAGCTCTTCCAGACTATAAAGTCCTCATCACCAAGTTGAACTGAATTCTCCAACTCTTTCAGATTTTAGATATCTTAAGCTTGAATCTGGCAGGTACATCCCAGCTTTTTCACCCTATAAAGTCCTCATCACCAAGTTGGACTGAATCATTCAACTCTTCCAGACTCTGATATCCTAATCATGGATTTGGTCTGAGCATTGCAGCTCTTCCAGACTCTGAGGTCCTCATCAACAAGTTGAACTGAATTCTCCAACTCTTTCAGATTTTAGATTTTTCACCCTCCAAAGTCCTCATCTCCAAGTTGGACTGAATCATCCAGCTCTTTAAGACTCTGATATGCTAATCTTGAATTTGGCCTGAACATTGCTGCTCTTCCAGACTCTGAAGTCCTCATCACCAAGTTGGACTGAATTTTCCAATACTTTCAGTTTCTGATATCCTAATCTTGAATTTGGTCAGAACATTCCATTTCTTCCAGTCAGAAAGACAAAAGAAATGAAGCATTTATCGGGTGTCGTATCTCAGATATCGTAAGTCGCCTTAGATAAGGGGGTCATCCAAGTAATAATCATTTGGTTTGTAAAGAATTCTTCTTTTTAGTCATATTTACAGTAAGTGATCTAGCCAGCAAATGAAAGAATAAAAGACACCATTTCTGTGCACCCCCTCAGTGACCTACCTGCTCACATTTGTCATTTGTAGCCCTTCAGTCTAAAACAAGCAATCGGCTCCTGGTTCCTCATCACAGTTGACCTGCAGCCCCTCTCTTTCTTTACCAAACTTTATTCAACTGTTCTGTCTCCAGAATTACAGGGCATCCCACATGGTGGTCTCCATTGTGGCTGGCTCTCTCACTTGTGGTTTACACAGACGGGGAAGTCCTAAGGCCTTCTGCTGACAAACCCCCTAACTTTTTTGGCCACAAACCACACCCCACCTTCTCGACCTCCGTACAGATGATAGCAAAAAAATAAAATAAAATAAAATAATGAAATAAAAAGTCCCTTTCTTTTTATAGAAACTTCCTCTTCATTTGCAAAATCTGTTTCATTACACACACACACATCCCACCCACCCATAATCAGACACGTGCTTCTGCACGCCTGGTAATTTTGGGTCCATTCACACCCAACCAGAGCAAGTGCGGACTCTCTGCTTCTTAGATGTGCAATCTCTCTGCTGACTTTATTTTGTGTTTGTCTTCAATTATTATTTCCCTTAAGGCCTTGCGTGCAGGAAGTGGTCTCACCGTTTCACGTTGAAGACATGGTGTGGGACGTCTGCACGGGTGAGGTGCCATCACGCTCTGCTGTTGCAAGAAGAGCTGTTTACAAACAAGAGGGCGAGATAAGGATGCCTCCTCCCACTCCTCATGTCCTGATAAGGCCAGAGGCCAGCAAGTAGCTTGTGATGATGGGGGCCGAGGAGGGGGGGCGGGATGGGGGGGGTCTTCAGTGGACAAATGGAAACTGGAAGTGTTTCACAACGTCTCGCAGTGGTGCTGAGAACAGTTGAAAGGGGAAGTGCAGCTGGAGCCTCAATAACAGGACACTTACCTTCACTTTTATGATGGAAGCCTGGCACCGGGAAATGGCATCTAATAATACAGAAGGGAGGCTTAGGGATACAACTCTGGGCTCAGGCAACGTAGGAGTGAAGCTCCTTTATCATCAAGGCTTAGGCATCTTGCCGGCTATAAGTGAGTGTCACGTTTCAGCATTCTGATTATTGAATGAACAGTCAAATGGGAAACACTGGTGAGCCCTGACGAGAGGAGGGCCACCAGGGGAGCAAACTACAGTGAAGGACCTCACACTTCTTAGAGGACAGGAAAGCATGTGCTCATAAAAGCACCAGACGACGCATATACACAGTAGATATTTTGGGTGTTTGCTTACATCCTTACAACTAACAGACTGCAACAAATCCACGTAATCAATTCCTCAAAGTGATTTCTCCATTAGAAAGTTCACGTCAACGACACACACACACACATACAGGGCCATGGGAGAGGATCAGTTCATGTGGAACACAATTCATGAGGCTGTGGAGGACAAGGAGAACTCCACACAGAAGCAGGGAAGAAGGTGTGGAATTACACTCTGCAGCTCTGAGGTCAAAGCTTACTTGGTCTATCTATCTATCTATCTATCTATCTATCTATCTATCTATCTATCTATCTATCTATCTATCTATCTATCTATCTATCTATCTATTATATAGTGCCTTTCCTATCTATCTATCTATCTATCTATCTATCTATCTATCTATCTATCTATCTATCTATCTATCTATCTATCTATCTATCTATCAAGATTATGAAGAAATGGAAAGAATATGGCACAGCTGTAAATCTGTGTAAAGCAGGATGTCCATAGAAAAACTGGATGATCAGGCAAAAAGAATACAAATGATGGAGACCACCAAGAGACCTCTGAGAACAACAAAGGAGTCACAAGCTGCAGTGAATGCACCTTGGTGTTTCTCCAGTGTCAACTTTATGAAAGGATAAAGGGATAAAGTGAAAAAATGCACAGGTCACCTCAGTGGAAGGCACATGGGCGCTTGTGAAGTTATCTGTTAGAAGGTTCTGTGGTCTGATGAAGTCAAAATGGAGCTTTTTTGGCCATTAGACTGAATGCCATGTTACCCTATAAGCGTGGTGGTGACACATCATGGTGTGAGGGTGTTGGTCTGTAGCAGCCTCTGGAAGGCCATGTGAGAGTAAAATGTCTATCTATCTATCTATCTATCTATTATAAAGTGCCTTTCATATCTATCTATCTATCTATCTATCTATCTATCTATCTATCTATCTATCTATCTATCTATTATAAAGTGCCTTTCAATTATCTATCTATCTATCTATCATTATATAGTGCCTTTCATATCTATCTATCTATCTATCTATCTATCTATCTATCTATCTATCTATCTATCTATCTATCTATCTATCATATAGTGCCTTTCATATCTATCTATCTATCTATCTATCTATCTATCTATCTATCTATCTATCTATCTATCTATCTATCTATCTATCTATCTACCAAAAGACAGAGTTTGAAGCCTTTCTTGACAGCATGGGGTACAGTGTGAAGCTATTATAAGACCCACTTATGCACACACATCCAGAGAGGGTTAATTTAGAATTATTAGCTTCAACAGCTAAGCTAACATTCATACCTTTAACAAATAGGAATGAAAACTGGAGTACCAGACTGAAAACCTATGCCAACATTGGGAGAATTTGAAAACTTAATATAGAGATTTACTGGATAGGCAATTCAAAACCCTGTATCTGTGCCGCCATTTCTTTGTATATTGGTATAATAGACTGATGTCTGATAATATAACGGTAATAACAATATAACTATAAATGGAGTGGTGGTGGCTCTGAGGCTAGGGATTTGCACTGGCAATCGGAAGGTTGCCAGTTTGAATCCCGTTAATGCAAAAAGGGACTCTGCTCTGTTGGGCCCTTGACCAAGGCCCTTAACCTGCAATTGCTGAGTGCTTTGAGTAGTGAGAAAAGCGCTATATAAATGCAAAGAATTATTATAAACAAAATTCATTATCTATCTATCTATCTATCTATCTATCTATCTATCTATCTATCTATCTATCTATCTATCTATCTATCTATCTATCTATCAGGAAGACACATTGGAAGGGGATATGTGCCCACTACTAATGCCATTCCATAAGATGTGAAAATCAGTTGAAACTTACAGGCACAAGGCAGCAGATGCTGGTTTCTTTTCTTTTCTTTTCCATCATCCATTACCAGGTGGTAAGGAAAAGCTTCTCGGCGTCAGCACTGCTGCTGTGGTGCCCTCAGGCTGTCACCGACTCGCCCAGACCCGCTTCCATAATGCGTCAAGGAATCTGCAGCCTTGTCACTGGCTGCCTGCAACGACATGAAGCCTTCAGGGGTGAACCGGGGCTGCGTGTGCCGAGCGTGACGTAGTCATCTGCGGGTTTGTCTCTCATTCAGGTAACAACGGGCAGGTGATTAAAGCCAGAACTACGCTTTGAAAAGTCCCTGATAGATCACATTTAGTCCACTCTGAAGTCTAGTGGACCCCGGTGGACAATTACTGGGGGACGATATGTGCTCATTGGAGAGGATGGCGGGAGACAGGCAGGCAGTTAGTTTAAAAGCCAGCACTTTGGTCATGGGTGAGCCCTGTAATGGACTGGCAGCCCGTGCCAGCTTGTCTATGACCTTGCACCCAGCCTCATAAGAACAGGCTTCGGCTCCCAGATCCCAGAGAAGGACACGTTTTTTGAGAATGTCAGGCTGTGTTATTGTGATAAGGGCAAGCAGTGTGGTGTAAGTGGAAAGCTGTTGCATTTTGAGACATGGCGGCTGCCTTATCAATCCCATCACATTCTCCCTGTGTGACCAAATTATAGAAATATGGGAAAAATATTTGTGTGCAGTGGGCTCCAGTACGTACCCCAGTCAACGTCAACTGGTTTAAGGGTCTGATGTGGTAAATAAAGCTCTGCACTATAAATTACTGCTTTCATTCCACTGTTGACTCCTTGCATGACCCTGACTGAATCTTTTCATTTTCACAGGCTTGCGTTATACAAACATGTAAAGATGGACATCTGTGATGGAAAAAGGATTTGCCCCTTTATTTATGAGACCCTCATTAATTACAGTACCCAACGTTCCATCGTTTTTCTGATTTTAAAAGGTGCCATCGATCGGCTTAACCTTAATGGAGCGGCGCCCTACAGTATAAAGGAGGGTCCGCACTCAGCGTCCTCCTGGCCTGCCTCGGGACTCTGTCACCTCCACTAACTTCCTCGTGCCTTATTCTAAAGCCACACACTTGAACAGAGGAGCAAACGGAGGCAAAGCAAACAAAACGCTAACACTGACGGGCAGCGCGCCTCCCTCTTGCCTTTCAATTTGGTTTCACAGTTAATGGTAACTAAATCATTTACACCCACTTGTCAACAGATTGGCACCACCGCTGAACTGGGCGTATGCCTGCAAAGTAAATATTTCACGCTGTGGACGGCGAGGAGGTGAGACGAAAGACGGCTATTGTGCAAGGAGAGCTCTAGAACAACGAGAACAATTCATGTTTTTCTTCTCGCCATTCCCGTTGTTCCTAACAGTTATGTGGCAGACTGATAAGAAGCTCGACTTTGACCCTGAGCTCCACCATAAGTGTGCCAGACGCACCTGGCAAAATGGGTCGTAGTAATCGACCGCAGGGAGAAGGGCGGGTGATGCGCCTGCATGTGTACAAGCAATGGCAGCCGAGAAAGTGTTGGGCCGAGCGTCCATTTTTAATTGGATCTTAGCCACTCCACACCTTATGGAAATCCCCACGCAATTTATTTATTTTTTTTTTTTTTACGACAAGCCTGACCCAAATTGGCAAATTTAGGGCTGAAGCGAACAGAGTTTTTAAAAGTCTCTCCTCGGCTACAATCTTCAAGGTCTGAGGACAGAGGCCTGTGCGGAAAAGTGTTAGTTAGGAGCTCAACTAGAGGGAGACAAGGCTGACAGTGAGGAAAGCAGGCAGTGGGCACTCTGAGGACTGCTAAAAGACCCTAAGGGTGAGCACGTGTGTTATGAATACATCCAGTATCTAACGCCCTTAATCTAGCTTGGCGTCCAAAGGGGGGAGTTGGTCTACCCCTACCCAAGGAGCTTCAAGCAAAAGGTAGGAAACAAATCCTGGATGGGAGGCCAATGCATTACAAGAGAAACTCACACGGGGGCACAGAGTCAGGTAGTCAGTCCTGACAGAGACCCGCTGTACCGTACCGAGCAGCAGGCATCTGACAGTCGCCTAGGCTGCGGCCCCCTTCTGTGTGACTCATTTTTGGGGCCAGTGAGCGTCCCTTTACTTTACTGATATTTTTGATTTAGGATTAAGCGGGATGACCCTGCTGGCTTCCCAGCATTTCCTTCCACCTGTCCACACCGTACATAAGGAAAGACTTGTTTGACATCACCTGTGGACAAGAAACGTAAAGCTGGCCATGAGAGAAATAACCTGTTCTTAAATGAATGTCCGCAGTTCCCAGAGTCTCGACTCTGTGATTTGTTTATGGTCCTAGAAAAGCAGACGCTTAAAAGAGAACGGAAAATCATTGGGAATCAGGAGTTTTCTTGGGATAAAAATGATTTGATCCGTTTTGTTGTCTGTCAACATTTCCACCTCTGTTATGCAGCAGTGAAGAGAACCAACTTACAATGTACGGTTTGAAACAGTAATGTCACTATTCTTGGTATAGAGAATCTCGCATCAGACACGTTCTTCAGGGGTCGGCAGATTTAAAATAGGTTCTCTTTCTAGACAGCAAGGATAAAAAATAATAATAATATAAAACTAGAAGTAGCAAAACATAGAGGTTTTATTGTATAGATAGATAGATAGATAGATAGATAGATAGATAGATAGATAGATATGAAAGGCACTATTAGATAGATAGATAGATAGATAGATAGATAGATAGATAGATAGATAGATAGATAGATAGATAGGCGCTATCTGAAAGGCAATATAAAATAGATAGATAGATAGATAGATAGATAGATAGATAGATAGAAAGGCTATATAATAGATAGATAGATAGATAGATAGATAGATAGATAGATAGATAGATAGATAGATATGAAAGGCACTATATAATAGATAGATAGATAGATAGATAGATAGATAGATAGATAGATAGATAGATAGATAGAAAGGCACTATATAATAGATAGATAGATAGATAGATAGATAGATAGATAGATAGATAGATAGATAGATAGATAGATAGATAGATAGATAGATAGATAGATAGATGGAGAACCTGATGGACAGAAAGCCCTGAAGTGCTAAGGCTGACCCCTCAAATAGACAATCAGATTCTTTACAGCGCTCTGCAGATTTTCTGTGCCCATCCGTTTGCGTCGCTGATGCCAGTGAATGATAAAGCCAGCGGCCGGGCTCTTCCCACTAGGGATAGGCATTTGGTTCTTGACAGGGTCACCAAGGAGAACACGACTCCGTCTATGTCACACTTGCCACAATGAAACCCCGCAGGCGGCTGAGCTTTCCAGTGTGCTATCTATCACACGCACAAAGGGAATCTGGACAGAAGAAAGCCTGGTTATTGAGGCCAGCGAGTTATTAAAGGCCCTCTTTTAATTGTATGTAATCTCAGATGCTGCCTTGTTGTTGTTTTTTTTGTTCAGGTGCTGGGGGAGATGGGTGGGTGTTGTAAGCATGTAGCACACATTTCTAACCCCGTAAACTGAAGGCATTTTGTAGCACTTAACAAAAATGGCAAATGTTCAGCATTTATCTGTAATATTGTAAGAAACTACTCAGCCAAACTTAAACCAAACATTCCAAAAATGACAACTCTGACAAGACTAACTCTTCTATTTAATTATCCATAACTTTTACCTAACTGGTATGTTTGAGTTTCCTCGTCAAATCAGCTGCACAAGGTCTTTTACATGAAGACTATCAGTGTGTGCCGGTGGTTATTCCCACATCCTTACTGATGTATGTTAGTAATTATGTTGAAAACGTAAAACGTTTACCACAAAATGTTATGACTCTCTGGGAGTTGCGCTGTATCACCTTAGAATGTTTCACCTGTCAAAGCGTCAGCCTCCGCTTGGCTACTTTTGAGCTGGCAGACTAGCAAAGCTGCCAGTTTCATGTCCAGCAGATTCCATGTACAGTTCACGCCTGTACAGTTAGTTTTGTCTTGGCTGTGGAAAACTTTTTTTTAAAGTATTCTATCGTTCTGTAGCCACTTCATGTCTGCGGACATGTGGGCAATGTAGCATGCGCTGGTGAAACACGTAATGTCGTCTCGAGGCAGTGCAGCACCCACAGAAAAATGTCTGAACATCGAGACGTTTCTAGTGGAATGACTCACAAACAGCAAAGAGAAGAACAACTGTTAAGGTGCCTGTCTGGTTTTGGATTTGACTTTGAATTCAGGCGAGCATTTAGCTTTTTGCTGAAACTGACCCTACTTATTCATCACCAGTTCTCCACCAAATTCCTCTCACTACACGCCACATCACCTCTTCTGCGCTCGGAATGATCCTGTAGACCGTCACAGTGCCCACCATTGACTCTATGACTGAAACCTCTGCAGGACCCTTCACCTGACAATGCTTCAGCTGCAGAATGGAAAAGTCGCCACCGCATGTGGTGAAGGACAAGGTTATGACTCAATCCCTACCATCGACTCTGTCAGTCACCTTAGCAAGCCATTACACCCGAGTACATATGCCACCGTCTTTGGAAATACAGAAGAAAATCGGGATGACATGAACAAGTTTGAAACACAACATTATGGTCCAGTCCTCAGCACTAACTCTCTGTTTGAACTTGAGAGGGTCGCGTCCCCCAAGAATGCTTCAACCATGGAAGTATTAAGAAAAACGAGGACCATCTAGTGTCGAAACCATAGATCTACAAGGTTACCAGTTCAGGTATTCCCAACTGACACCGTCAGGGTTTTTGCTGTGAGACGTAAATGTATACAGGATTGCATGGCTTACTGTTACCATATAAGACTTGGTCCTCACTGATTGACGCTAAATAAACATGGCGTGTTACAATAAAAGACAAGGTGCTTGCTAATAGATGCCGGACGGGGTGGGGTCAGACACAGGTGGTGTGGTATTTCTTGCGTGTTATCACATAAGGCTAGATGCTCACTGAGGGACAGAGAATGGGATGGGGTCAGATGTCGGAGTGTTACTGTATAAGGTTTGCTGCTCACTGAGGAACACGGGATGGATGAAGGAGGGTTACATTACAAGATTACGTGCTTGCTGACTGATGTGGGGTGGGGTTGGCCTGGATGTCCAAGTGTTACCATATAAGGGACGTGGAATTCGGCGGGGGTCAAATGTAAGCTGGGTTGGATATTTGAGTGATACCATATAAGGCTAGGTGCTCATTGACGGACAGAGAATGGGGCGGGGTCAGATGAAGGAGGGTTACGTTACAAGATTATGTGCTTACTGACTGATATGGGGTGGGGTTGGCTTGGATGTCTAAGTGTTAACATATAAGGGACGTGGAATTCGGCGGGAGTCAAATGTAAGCTGGGTTGGATATTTGAGTGATACCATATAAGGCTAGGTGCTCATTGATGGACAGAGAATGGGGCGGGGTCAGATGAAGGAGGGTTACGTTACAAGATTATGTGCTTACTGACTGATATGGGGTGGGGTTGGCTTGGATGTCTAAGTGTTAACATATAAGGGACGTGGAATTCAGCAGAGGTCAGATTTAAACTGCATTGGATATTTGAGTGATACCTTAAAAGGCTAAATACTCTTTGATGAATGTAAGATAGGGTGGGGTCAGATGTCGGAGTGTTACCACATAAGGTTTGGTGCTCACTGAGGAACACGGGATGGATCAAGTGCAGAGATAGGCTGGGGTGGACATCTTGAGTGTTACCATACATGCCTAGGGACTCACTGATGGACAGAGAATGGGCCGGAGTCAGATGGAGGAGAGCCTGGATGCCCAAGTTTTACATAGAAGGGACGTGAAATTCAGTGGGGGTCAGAAGTAAGCTGGCTTGGATACTTGTGTGATACCATATCAGGCTCGGTGCTCATAGGGGGTTAGATGAAGGAGGGCCACGTTACAAGATCACATGCTGGCAGACTGATGTGGGGTGGGGTTGGATGTCTAAGTATTACCTTATAAGGCTGGGTACTCACTGATGGATGTGGGATAGGGTGGAGTCAGATATAGGAGTGTTACCGTATAAGGTTTGGTGCTCACTGAGGAACACGGGATTGAGCAAGTAGAAAGACAGGCTGGGGTGGACATCTTGAGTGTTACCATATAAGGCTAGAGACTCACTGATGGACAAAGAATGGGCTGGAGTCAGATGGAGGAGAGCCTGGATGTCCAAGTGTTTACCATATAAGGGACATGGAATTCAGTGGGGGTCAAATGTAGGCTGGGTTGGATACTTGAGTGGTACCATATAAGGCTCGGTGCTCATAAGGGTCAGATGAAGGAGGGTCACGTTACAAGATTACGTGCTGGCAGACTGATGTGGGATGGGGTTGGATGTCTAAGTATTACCTTATAAGGCTGGGTACTCACTGACAGATGTGTGATGGGGTGGAGTCAGATGTAGGCAGGGCTGGATATCAGGAGTTACCATATAAGACTAGATGATCACTGACAGACACAGGATGGGACAAGGTTGGATGTCTGAGTGCTGCCATGTATGGTTAGGTGCTTGCTGAGGGATATGGGATGGAGTGGGATCAGGTGTAGGTTGGTGTGAATATCCGAGTGCTAAAATATAAAACGTGTTGCTCCCTAAAAGATATGGGAACAAGTTGGGGTCAGATGCCTGAGTGTTACAATGTATGGTTAGGTGCTTGCTGACTGGCGTGGGATGGGGCAGGGTTGGATGTCTCGGGGGGTTGGGGTTCACCGTATAAGGCTGTGGTCAAACGTTCTCTCGACTGGATGTCTAAGTGTTACCATATAAGGCTAGGTACCCACTGAAGAACGTGCAATGGCCTGGGCAGATGTATTTGGGGTTGGATGTCCAAGTGTTACCATATAGGACTAGGTGCTCACTGACAGACAGACAGAATTGGGCGTGGTCAGATGTCCGAGCTTTACTATGTAAAGTTAACTGATGGAAATCCGATTGGGCGGGATTTTGGATGTTGACAGATGTGGGATGGAATGGAGGCAGATATGGGACTGTTAATGACATAACTAGACCTATCCTTGCATTTTGGTACAGCAGGGGGCGCTACCAAGGATGTATAAGGATTAATAAATAAACAGAATCATTACCCAATTGGTGGGTGGCATGGTGGTGCAGTAGGTAGCACTGCTGCCTCGCAGTAAGGAGACCGAGGTTTGTTTCCCGGGTCCTCCCTGCGTGGAGTTTGCATGTTCTCCCCATGTCTGCGTAGGTTTCCTCCCACAGTCCAAAGACATGCAGGTTAGGTGCATTGCCTATCCTAAATTGTCCTTGGTGTGTGTGTGTGCCCTGCGGTGGGCTGGCACCCTGCCCGGGATTAGTTGGGATTGGCTTCAGCAGACCCCCATGACCCTGTGTTAGGATGTAGCGGTTTGAAAAATAGATGAATGGATTACCCAGTTGAAAAAGTAAAGAATTTCACTATTAGTTGGTAAATAGATGGAGACCATACACATTTAGTATCATGCCTGCCTTGTATGATGCCGCTCGGACATCAAACCCAAACTACATCTTCACCTGCTCCATCCTATGGCCAGCATCATGGACTACTCGCTGTTCTCAGGTGTAATCCTGAGCAAGACATTTCGTGATGGTAGGCCAACAGAAACCCCAAAAGGTCCTCGATGTGACCTTCTTGTGTGACCCTGGGTAAGTCACCTAACTTGCCACCACATAGATGTAGAGCACAAGGTTGCCAGCTCAATTCCTAAGGTCTTCTCATTTGACCCCTAAGCAAGTTAAACCACCCAGGGAAGTTTCCACTGAAGAAATGCAGAGACATCTACACCCCCTATTGACTAAAACACTGAACACATTGTGATTTGGTTCTTAACATTGACTCCATGCATGATCCCCCCCTTTAATCAGCAAAAGATGACATACAGAACAGTGGTTAACAATGTTAACTACACACATGCAAATGAATCTCTGAATAACACTTGCAATCTGTTCGCACTCTGATCTTGAACAGCCATTTCTTGACTCCCACCAGTTGAGCAGGGCTATATTTTAAAATCCTGATGTTTTATAGAATTCTGTAGTGTTCTGGGTAGGAAACACTTGCACTCTTTACCCACTTCCAAGGCTTTTCTTGAATGTTAAAAAAAATGGCACCTTATGTTTATGGAGAGTCAGAAAAAAAAAGTGCTGACAAAGCTCAAACTTCCCTACCAGGCCTGAACAGAGGCCTACATCACACATTTTTAAAGTTTTATTTGGATTGATTCCGCCTGTCTAGACATCTGTTTCTCATCATATTCACACCATCCATTACATGAAAATTGCTGTGTCCAGCGTACGGTCTTGGACAGCTGCAATGCAATCCCGCCGCCACGTGACCGACAAGAGCCAAGTGCCACCACGTTAAGATGGCCGGTCAGGTCAATCCTGTGCCACAGGCTCAATGACTTGTATTGGACAGACCTCTGTGGAAGACGTGCAAGTGAGGGAGGGTTCAGCTGTCCTCCAGGCATACCGTTAAGACTGATCTGTTTTTAAGTCAAGCTGGCGAGTGGCTCAGATTACACAACGAGTCCCGACAGCTCGTAACTGCGGATGACCCTGCGGGTGCCGTTTGCATGTTCCTCATTCCTGAGCGGGCTCTCATTCTGCTTCATCCTGTTACTTCTAGTACTGAACATCTTTCCATTTCCTGTTTGGTTTCTTGTTTTTTAAAGCTTCTCCTCACAAGACTGTGGTCTGGTTTTGTGTATATGTTGTCATCTAGGGTTATTAGTGTGCCAATACATTTGACTTTTTAAATGACAACTTTGTACAGTGATTTTTGTCATTCATGGCAGGGTGGCATTGTAAATCCCTGACTTGTAAACACAAATCTACTCATTGTTCCGGTTGTGGTCTAAAGTAACATGTTTAGATCACTCATAGTTAGATTTAGTATTTAAACTGCACCAAAAAAAATGGCCTGCATAGGACTGTCTTGGTCAAACTGGATGCCAGTCCCCAACAGCCATCGGGCAGCCTACAAGACACCGATGTACTTTAATGAATAAGCAGTCGGTTATACTTTTAAACAATTTAATACTAACTCGCCTGCCATTGGCAAACACATCCAATATTATGAAAAGCACATGCAGGAGAGGTTCCTGCCTTAAACTTCAGCCTTGCCCATATAAAACCTCATCTGTCCCCTAACCTACAAACGGGGGACGGGTGCTAAGGTGCTTGGAAAAATCAATGGATTTGTAATGAGACATGGGGCTGAGCACCTCAAAATTCTATGCCATCTCATCCAGTCAACAATCACAAGGGTTTATCAGCCATTATCCAATATATGCTCTGAAAATAGATTGATTACTCCTCTCCCCCTTTCCTGGCAACAAAAATCTCATTTCTCAGAAGAGAGGAGCAGCAGCCATTCAGGCCATTTGATTAACCTGCAGTTCACTACCCTGAACAGTTACACAAGTCCCCGAGAGTCACCTTTTGGCATGACACCATTTATGACGCATTTCGGTTGTTTTGCAGCACTTGTTCCCACTTGCCCAGCATTTTTTTGTCCCTCTTCACCCCCAAATCTGCATCCCAGCCGTCCCTCCACCAACAAGGAATAAAGACACACAAGCAAAAGCATCTGTTGCTTTATTTTGTTTTCTTAAAAATAAGGGGTTTATTGGTTTAAACTGCAATCAGTCGTTACAAAAAACTCACTTTTTATATAAACTCACAGAAAAAAAAAAATTGTAGTGAACAGCAAAAGCTGGAAAAAAAAAAAAAATACATTCAACAGTTTACTTTCTTTGTGTCAGTCCTGTTCACCTTTTCTAAATGTTCACAACAAAGGAAAAAAAAAAAATTCAGAGCTTTACGATTTCCTTTTTTGCTTCAAATACAAAAATAGATAAAAGGTAACAAGTATGTTTGCTACCTGGAATGTTTATAAGAGGCACTTGATATTACAAAACAGGGATCCAAAATACATTTAAAAAAGGGGGGGGCTTTTTGCCTCCAAGGAAGTATGGGGGTTGGACATTAAAATACCACCACCACTTCCCATTGGCTCAGCACTTATATCACAGCTAGCAGGATGATTGTTCAAATTAAAGGCTACACAACTGATACACCAGTGGGGGGTTGGACGACAGGCAACTGTTGAAAACACAGTTGGATCCACTTGACAACTGAAGGTTTAAATTTTAATATGCAGTTGCTGCATAACCAGACTCTCTTATGCAAACTGTTTTGGGGGTAGAACACACACTTTCACTGACAAGGACTACTTTAATGACCCAACCATTAAAACAAAATGGCTCTAATTTCCTTCAGTTTAAAAGATCCAATTTTGGAAATTCCAGTTCTATTTTTTTTTGTTTAATATATAAATAGGGCACATGTGGAGGCAGGCACTGAGATTTTGGACCCCTGATAAGGCATATTATTTAACAGTAACAGAAAGAGATCTGATTTTTCTATTTACACTGTGAAGACAGTGCAGAGTCTGTACATTCTAAGAGCTCATCTGATCAAATGTCACTTCAACCTAGGCATTTAATGAAGAGAAAAAAAAATAAAAAATAAAAAATACAGCTTAGGGGTTATCAAGGCAGTAACAATTATCCTGAATTTGCAGTCCAACACAAAAGGGAAAAAATCTAAAATAAATAATCAAACGCAACGTATGCATTTTTTTTTAAATTAAGTTTCATTTTTTAAAATAAAATAACCAAAGTGTAGTTACAAAAAAAGAACAAAAAAAACAAGTCATTGTAGTATAATATATTAAACTGTGAAAAAAAGGAAGTCTTCACAATCTTTAGATTAATACGGAAGATCATAATTTAACATAAAAGAAAATATATTCTATTGTTTCATTATCCCGATAAATACGAACAAAATTAACAAAAAAAAAAAAAACAAAACAAAATGCATATGATCAGCAATAAATACGTTTTTTGATAAGTTAAATAAGCTTTTTTTCTTTATAAGTTGTGCAGTGACAAGCAAATCTTTACTTTTCAAACATTTCTTTGCAAGGTTTTCATGGTTTTTTTTTTTTTTTGTTTTAAAATAAGGGCACACATACACTCTACATGGTAACCTAAGTTAGAATAACATTGCTTTAAAAAAAGTCTCTCTAACTGCAGGGACATAGCGTTCCCCCATTAGGAATGAATAGCTTTAACCCAACTTTAAAATAATTACCCAAAGTAATAAAATACAAAGTGTCACAAAATGTTACATGACGGATTGCCAGCTTCACCAGTCCCATCAAATGAAACAACCAGCAAAGACCAAAGAGATGTCACAAGTCTATGGGGATGTCACAATGACGATGGAGGCAAGGAGTTAGCCTGTAGCACCAAAACGCATCTTGATTCACTGTCCTGGTTGACTCCCAACCAATCCTGTGGCTTCATCTCAAGTCCTTCCTGCAGACTTTTATGTCACCCGACAGGCAAAGATTTTTTCTTCGTCCCCATTTCACGTTTCATAAGATAGGATGGGCTGTGGTCAAACTTTGTGTCCATAGCCCATTTTAAATAGCATTTGTTCGTTGACGGATTAAGTTTTCCAGGGTCCTTTTTCCTTTTTTTCTTGCGCAATGAAGCCCTCATCTGATCCATGAGATTTGATTCTTAAAAGTGGTAATGGCAGCGCACAGCCAGTAGAGGGCATATTATTGCTTACACTACAATAAAGCACCACCTGCACTGCTACACATGTCAGGGGGAGAAAAAAGAAAAAAAAAGCAGATGGTGCCCACTGCAAGTCACAGTCAGGAATGGAAAAAACAATCAGATAGGCACTTTATGTAAAATATTGGCAAACTGGATCAGGCACATAGTTTTTTTTGGCACTGTGGTATTAAGGGGCATTTAACGTAGGGGGTGGGGGCGTTTAGCACGGAAAAAAAGTTTTGAGCTTTTCAGACTCAATACTAAAAAACTGATTCCCAAATCCCAGATTCTGTAAGCTGGATGCAGCTTTGGCTTGCTAAAAAAAAAAAATCATAGAGAAGAGCAGAATTAAACAACTCTCAAACCCACTGTTCTCTACTTGGTGTGGATGATTCCAGGGCAGTGTCTACACACACTCAGTCTGCTACTGAACAGCTATCCAGGGAAGTGAAACTGGACATGGGCAACCAGACCATGTTTTTTCCCCACCAAAAAGGATAAGGAGGAAACAGAGGAGGGGAGAGGAGAAAAAAACAAACAAAAAAAAACACCCCCTCACATCTTAATATTTGTGTTTGTTGAGAATCTCTTCATCCTGTTCATTATTAAAAAAAAAAATATATATATATATGGGGGTACAGGAAAGGTGTGTCATATGGAATTTCAGCATCCTTTTTTGTGTCTAGTCATCAGAGATTGAGAGTCTGCTGAAGATTGGAAGACGTCTGGTGGTGTCCAGGACAGGAGACTCTGATCCACTCAAGCTCCCTGAGCTACTCAGATAGCCCTCCTGGTCAGAAAGTGAATCTGGAGGGCTAGGGGGAGGCTCAAAGAGCTGTGGCGACTCCGACATTGGTCGGAAGTAGAAGGCAGTTGGGGATGTTGGAGCAGGGGCTGATGAATCAACAGGGCCTCCCAGCTGGGGCACAAAAAGATTAGCTAGCTCCTGGCTTGAGTAGGTGAATGGATTGCTGGCCCAATCTTGGAGGTCATCGGCACTGAAAATGGGAGGTGGGGTGACCGAAGTAGGGCTGTCCTGCAGTCCATTGGAGCTTGGGAATCCAGCGAAACTGAAACTGTGCTGGAGCCTGGGTCTCTCGAGCTTAGATGAGGACAGAGGGTACTGGGGAGGTGGCCCCCTTCGCTCCTCTGCATTGTGTATAAAGTGGCACCGTGGCCCATATGGACAAAAGCCAATAGTGTGAAAAGTGCGGCAAAGTTCTGTCTTGTACTTGGGATGACGATTCAGGCTGCGGAGCTCATGACTACCATGGGCGAATTGGCACTTATCCCCATACTTGCAGGCCCCGTTCTCCTCAAATGGCCGGCACAGTTCTGTCTTGTAGCGACTGGAGTTGACTTGCCCGCCCGCACTGCCGTTGCCACCAGGCTTCTGAAGTAATCTCTCACCAGTCTCCGAAAAGGAACGGTCTCTGAAGCGATTCTCCTTATTGTTCCCGCTGCCATTGGAGCAGCTCTCCATCTTTAGGCTGTTCAGAAACTGATTCTGGTTGAACTTGGGACTGGTCAGAGTAACCGAGTGCCTCCGCTGATACACCCCAACTGACGGGGTGCCCACTGCCTTCCTGTCCAGCAGGGGACCATTTGGGGTATTGGCAGCAGTGCAGGGAGCAGCTGCAGGAAGTGGGGGGCTGAGGATATTGTTGTTGTTGTAGTTTAGCATCTTGTTATTCTAATGGGAGGAGGAGAGAAAAAAAAAAAGACAAGAGAAGAAAAGATGGTTACGTTCAGTTCTATTAATTAGAAAATGGTCAACTGCATTGATGCTTATTGGAAAGCACTCATGCAACAGTACTGGAGAGTAATAAATGTTAGGATTCACAATGTCAGCTAGCCCTGTTCACGTTTGAGGGAAGAATGGACGAACACCGTGCTGAAAAGTTAGACAACATTCGCAGTTATGAATAATGGTCCGCCACGTAATGCATAAAACTGTTCGCTGATCGGATACCGGAGTCCCAGAAAAACTCGCCTTCCGCGTATCCGATCTCCGTTTACACAACACTTAAAACAAAAAAAGAACCCCTCCGATTTCGCCATGAGCAGAAAACTATGGTGGGAGATTCTGCACCACCCGAGGTATTAAGAACTTGACCGAGTCAGTTTCTTGAGGGAGTAGACGACCCAACTCTCAAGAGAAACAAGAAAACAAGTCTGGCCGGGAGTGTAACGTGAAACCGAAAAGGGTTGGAAACTGAAGCACGCAAACGAAGACGCGATTTTTTTTTTTAAATGATAAAGGAGAATGCGACGTCGCAAGAAAAGCCAGCTCGGCCCGTGCGGCCCTCAACTCTCGCAACACGCCTCCTTCGTGCCATTTCGGAGCTCTTAACGTGGTGACGATTGTGAAAGGACGAGTTACACGGCACATGATTATGCTATTGGGAAGGGGAAAAAAATAGGGCCAACTCACAAGCCACGCCATCCGGTAAACACACAACAAAGTGCGGATACGAAACGAAGAAGCGAAGCGGTGAAGGGGAGAGAGAGCGTGAAGACCCATCACGCTTCCGTCTATGTATTGAGAAGAAGAAAAAAAAAAAAGTAGGTGACTCGACCGCAATCGGGTTAAGAAAACGTAAAGGGGAGGAAAAAAAAAGGAAGCGAAGGAAAAAAAAAAAAGTTTTGCACGTGGAATAGTAAAGAGTGTAAAGCCGCAAACGTAAGAGCGTTTTAATGGCAGCGATTGGGGGAGGGGAGGCAGTGGCGTACATGGCGCGAGACGCATTCCTTCACACCATTGGCGCGGCCAGACGGCACACAACACGCGAGGTGAAGATTGTGGGAGACCGCGGCTCTCGAACGGGCCCGTACGGTTTCACCGAAACGGATCGCCAAGGTAAATTCAGGGCTTCATTCAAGTTAGTAAGTGGAACGGGCTGGCGGCCGGTCGTGCACGCGCGCAGTTCCACACGGAGGGGCTCGAAGTCCGGGCGGTCACGCTGAAACAACCCCACAAGCCCCAACTCCGGCAGCAGTAGTTGAAGCACCGCCACCCTTTGTCAGTCCGGATAGCTGAACTTATTTCAAGTTAAACTTTCGGGAAGAATTAAAATAAAGTTTTGTTAAGTTTTACCGCGGCAGTCAACCTTCGCGCGTATTCACGTGAGTTTAGCGACGCGCTTCTTCAGACTCCCTGCACATGCCTGCCACGCACGGCGTTTCCCTTTGAAACAAACAGCCTGTCAAACATGATGCAAGTTTAAAATACAGTAAGTAACGAATACTCTTTAAATGCGGGGCACAAAATGGATCGCTTAACAGCGGTCAATACTCTGTGAAACAACGGGCAGCTGCGATCTGGGTTAAGTACAGGCGAACGATAGCGTGTAACTTTGCGCCACATAAATAAATCCTTTTTGTTTAACAAAACAAGCGCATAAAAAAAACTTTTCCCATCTATCATAGAGAGAACAGGATGAAGTGCAAAACGCTTAAAAGTGATTAAATACATACATATTGCAAAAGAAAAAAAAGTTTACCTTGTTCAGTACTTCAGTTAAATCAAAGAAGGGCGACACCAAAGCCGTAGACATCTTCGGTGCGGTGAAGGTAAAACACACACAAAAAAAAAATGTAAAAAAAAAAAAAACAAACTTAACAAGAAAATCACAGTTCTGATTGTGTAAAGTTGTGAGTTTTCCCCAAATTCGACACTTCTTTGCTCCCTTCCGCAGAGCCCCCTCAGATCTGCAAAAGTTCTCTGTGCTTTTACCTTTATAATCCAGCTGCAGCGCTCAAGTGGTTGAGGGCGGAGATAAGAGTGCATATTGATTGACACACCGAGCAGGCGCTTCGCTTTCTCTTTTCCCCGCCCACCACCTCTACCCCTCCCTCTCCCTCTCTCTCTCTTTCGCTCGCTCGCTCGCCCTTCCTCCCTCCCTCCCTCCTTTTTTAATTTTGCGCAGAGGAAACGGGGGCAGGCGCTCGCAGTCTGTAAAGTTCAGTGCAACTTTAGCCGTCAGCTTGTTTGCTCTTGAAACTTTCCGTTTTGCCCCACTAACAGATGCGATTCTGAGAGTCCATTCGAAGAGAAGGAAGAGAACGAGGTTTTGACGTGCGGTAAAGCGACTCCTTTTTTTTTTTTTATCTGAGTGAACCTTCCGCCTGCTAGCGGAGAACAGCGCCGGCCGACGACGTACACTGTAACACAATATTAATTCTGCCTGAAACTTCACGAACCACTAAAAATATGTCAGGGAACGCCCATGCCAATGTTTATTGTATCTCCTTTATGTGACACGTCTCTTCCTGTTTAGTGATCATACTTGGCTACATGCTAAGAAACGCATTTTCTGACGATCTGTTTTTTTTTTTTTTTATAATAGCAATAAAAAAAGAAAACTCACTGCCACACAAAGCGATTGCGGCCTTTTTCCAGTTCAATGTTTAAAAAGTCGCGCTTTCCAAAGAGTATGAAACGCCAAAGTTTAAAACTGTGTGTTTATGCCTGTGTCCATTTTAATGTTTAACTGCCCCCGCAACCTCGCCTCGACTCATCCATAAAAGTTTTGCGTACTTTCTAAAGACTGGAATGTGCAATTCCAAGCCTCAGATTTAAGGTTACGACTGCGTGTGGTCATTGACTTTCTTTTTTAAACTTCTTAAACGTTACCCACTCTTTTGCCTGGGTAGATTTGCACATGGAAAAAGGCATTGGCAATGTCAGTTTGTGGGGTACGTATTCCAAGTGTGCGTGTTTTTTTACATACATTTTTTTTTTACGAAAAGTGATGTGCACAATTGGATTAATTTTTTTCTCCACTTATTTGTCCATGCGTAGCAAGAATGATTTTTTTTTAACTTGAAAGCTTTGGATTTATTTATGGGCGATTCTGTATTCGGATAATTTGGCTACCCAGCCTTTGCTCCTAAGGGTTTTGCATACTTTCTCAATAGGGAAGTATGCACATAAAACACTCCAATACGGTCTTGTGCGTGCCTCAGTGTGTGTATGATTCAAATCTGATGTCATTTGTTCTGTGTTCTTTTTAACTATATGTGTGCACGTATGGTTAGTGTTCGCGGATATTTAAATACTATAATCTTACACATGCGTTACCTGCAAAACCTAATATCCTCAGCATTGATAGTTTACGTGCAATAGTGTTTTCGTTCACTTATCTGCCTAAACACTTTGCTTTTAAACTTTTATTGTGTTTTCTTAAACTAACATTCTCATTTAATCCAATTGAATCACGTCTTGCAGGCGGAGTCCGCCCAGGCAGCACGGGGCCCAAGGCAGGACACAACGAGTGACAAGTCCATCGATGGGTTAATACGCTCTGCAGATTTAGTCTTTGGGTATGTTTGGGGGAAAGTGGTGTAAACTTCATACACACACACATACAAATAAGAGGTGCAAATTCTACACGGGACAACAACCGCAGGCTGGGTGAGCAAGTGAGGCGACAGCGCTAGTCACTGCGCCATGGTGTCACAGGTTTAAAACTTATTTTTTATTTTTATTTTTGCGTACCTTGGGGTTTGTGCCTGCCTTGCACCCGATAAGTGCAAAAATAGCCTCCTGCCCCACTGAGACCCTCTTCAGGATAAAGCGGGTTTAGTGGATGTATGGATGTTTAATGCGTTGGACGCATAATTGCATCCTTTCCAAGTAAACTTTCTAAGGATACTCAATCAAATGCAATGCATGTACACATGGGTGCACGTAGTTGCGCTTGCTTTAATCCCCGCCCAGCAGACACACTGTGTAAACTTTTGCACGAGTACAACTATACATCTCGGATTGTACTGATTGTACGTGTGCACTTTTGAATGCTTCGCCCACCTTCACAACCAACACACACGCACACATACTTTATTTGTAAACACTGCACTGAATTATAATTCGTGCACATTTAATTGAATTATATAAATAACTGCGCGAGTTTCATCCACCCTAACGCACATATAAACAAAGTTTATGTATTAACTTCTTCGGTTATCAAAATATGCAAGCACGCGAATGTTTCAATCTGTGCACTGGCAAGAACCGCAATTATACAACTTAAAAAGGATCAACTTCTGGATTTAAATGTAAAAGGCATATCTGATGGGAAATGATTTAAAAACGGGCATTCTGTGCATTAGCTTTCAAGATGTACAGCTGAATGTGCGTGTTATTGTGCTACTAACTCCACCTCTCCTCCACCCCCCAAACTATCGCCGTCCCCCCCATTTATCGTCAAAGAGTGCATATAAAAGCTTCGGAATTAAGCTCTGAATGGGCTCGCTAGGGTACGCATTTACTCCAAGACTCTCTTCTTCTTTTCCTAGTTGTGTACTCCATTCAAGATTTAAGAACTTAACGGGACCTTTTTCTTTTAGTTTGCCACCACCGTTAACATTCTCATTAGTTCGTTCCCCACTATCATAAATTTCTAAAACAAGCAACATCATAACTAATAATAAGCTTGTTTTTTTTTTTAAATAAATCATATTAGTTAACATTCCTTCAACACATTTCTGAAGCCCAAACCAAGAATATGAGCCATTGTGTTTTTGTTTGTGCATTAGCGGTTTCTTAAATCAAACCTCTGCATGTAAAACCCTTTTCATTTAAAATTTGCAAATTCATGCAGACGAGTTTGCGGACTTTTTTCCGTTTGCATATCTACACAAAGCGTTCCTGAACACTGCATTTGTTTAAATCCTAAAACAACTTTTTTTTTGTTTTTGAGGAGCGCGTGTGCGCGCCTGTTAACTGTCAGTATGTGCGCCTGTAAAAGAATGAACGTGCGGATTTTGGGGGAGGCTGTCATGCGCGTGAATGAATGTCGGGGAGGGGCTGTGGGGTGAATGAAGGATGGGAGATTAGTGTGTGCGTGCGTGCGCGCGCACACCTTAATGGAGTTCACTACGAGAGTGTAAGACGGTTCACGGGCTTTTAGAAGTGTGTGGTTTCTTAAAAAAAAAACTCATGTGAGAATTTTTTTTTGTAGCCTTTTTAAAATGCCCTCGAGGGATTCCGCCAGGGGTCTGCTTATCAACACACGCATACACAAGCATTAGGCACATACAGTATGTAATGCAGTTGGACATGGTTGAATTAGAGAGCCATACTTTTTAAGCGAATAGCCACACAACTCGTCTTTATTTTATATAGCGCCATTACGGCATGTTCCAGAATGTCATCCATATATAAGCCTATGCGAGCAGATGGTTTTGGCGCAGCGCGGTGTTGTGTTACATGCCGCGGTTTTGGCGGGAGTGTCGACTCCGCCCACCCCTACCCCCCCTTTACTGTACACAGTGTGTGTTGTAATGCCCGGGGTGGCCTGCCAGCTCTTGTGTTTACAGCACTGTGGCGCAGCCTGTTCAGATACGCCTCGCTCGGCCACTGTTTCAACTCGCAGGTCTTGCGCCACACTTGCACTCATAATCATATCACAAATGTGTGTGTGTGTGTGTGTGTGTGTGCACTCCTCGGCCCCCCTCCTCACAGTGCTCAACACCAGTGGGTGACTGGCATGAGTGGGTACCTGTTTTTACATTTTTATTAACAGATCATGAAAATGCTATGGATGCAGGGGTGTGTTTGACAGCTGTTCTGCCTCTAAAAACTGCAACTTGACTGGGCTCTTGGAGGCATTTCTGACATAAATTCTAATAACTGAAGAAAAAAAAATTAAACGTAAAGCTGACTGAAGATGTGAACTGCACACTCATTTTTTAAATATTATGTATTATGGCCTTCTAGGAATGGTATTTTACACTGTGGCACCAGACACAGCATGTTGGGAGGTAGCCAATTTAGATAGATAGATAGATACTTTATTGATCCCAATGGGAAATTCACATTAATATTAATAGGTATGGTGCAGACCCACAAACACGCATATACCTCTTAAAAGTACTTCTTCGTCTAGAAAGTGTGTCAAACCCCGGAACTGATTCTCAGAATAAAATCAACTCAACTTGCACTTCTGTGATATTTTTTTTCTTTTTAAGCACACTCGTTTCTTTTAAGTAAAACCCTTATGAGATGAAAAGATTTACTGAGAACGAGTGAAAGTATGAGGGCACAGAAATATCATCTTTTCAAATCAGGCAGGTCTAACCAGGTGTGGGAAATTATTGGCAGCTGATCCTGTTTGACCTATTTGCTAGCTCAATTATGACTGAGAATACAATAGGGTTTTGTACAGCTAAACAAGCCTCCGCCTACAAGGAACTGCATGTTGGTGAAGAAATATGACAGCTGCATATTAATATTGTGCACTGATATATGTGTCATGGCTCACATATGCACAAGATCAAGGACTGAGACTTGTGTTTGTCACATAAATCAAAGAAGAAAAAAAATGAAACACTAAAAGCAAATCTCACAGATTGGGAGGCTGCGCATACTAGACTTGTCCTTGGGGCAGAGAGAGAGAGAAAAAAAGAAAGAAAGAAAGAAAGAAAGATTTTTGAATTGAAATTTATTAATCGACAAGTCATTTACATTATCATAAGAAAAAGAAACAAAACTCCAACACAAGAAAGAAAGAAAGAAAGAAAGAAAGAAAGTAAAATGGATGAACTCGAATACCCTTTATGAGTCACCTTTATGACACACACTAAATATCATTCAAAGTAACTGAAACAAAGAAAGACTCTTAAATATAACATGGCTAATTTTGAGATTCCAATTAGCTAATGTTGCTCATCTTTAAGAGCCTACATGCACACCCTGAGAGCATGCAAATTCCACACATGCAAGGTCATCGCCAGAAACCTGAACCTTTGAGGACACCATCCCTAACCACTGTGCCTATGGTGGTGCCCTGTAGCAATCACTAACATAGCATAATCTTACATTTACTTAATTTAGTTTAGGTGTGTAATGATGAAGAGCACTGGAGGAAACACAAGAACTAATCCAGAATGTGGTGCCAGTCCCCTGTAAAACCTACACTCAACACACACAATTCAGCATGGAGAATAAAGACTCCAGCTGCAAGATCCACGAGGCTGCAGCACCATCATGCTGTCCCTATTGTAAATATTATCATACAATAAAAGGAAAGGTTGTTGGTTCATTTTCACTATTCCACTCCTTCTAAGGCTCACAATGGCTACATGCTGAACTGGACAGACCAGGCCATGCTATCATGAGAACGTAAAAGATTATCACAGATGAGAAAAACACATTCACTCCATTGAGTCCATTTGTTTAGCTAATAGCTAAGCTGTCCCAGTATCTCATCCAGTTACTTCTTAAAGGTTGTCAAGGTTTCTGCTTCAACTCTAAGTCTTGGTAGTTTACTCCAGATTCCCAAAACTCGGTGTAAAGAAGTGCTTTCCGGCTTCAGTCCTAAATGCACTCTTCCCCACCCCCCCCCATTAATTTCCACTAATGTTCTTGAGTATGTGATCCACAATTAAGTTGAAAAGAATTCTGCTGGATCATCTTTATCAAAGCCTTTGAGGATTTTGGAGACCTGGAAGAGGTCCCCGCTCAGTCTCCTCTGCTTGAGACTAAACAGATTTAACTCTCCGAGTCTGTCACAGTAGGACATGTTCTTTAGTCACTGGCTTCGTCTTTCTTGTAAAGTGGTGACCAGAACTGCACACAGCACTCCAGATGTGGTTTCACTGGTGCATTATATAGTCTGAGCACAATCAATCAATCAGTCAATCAACATTTATTTATATAGCACATATTCATACAAAAAAATGTAGCTCAAAGTGCTTTACAAAATGAATAGAAAAATAGAAGACACAATAAAAAATAAACATAAGTCAACATTAATTAACATAGAATAAGTAAGGTCCGATGGCCAGGGTGGACAGAAAAAACAAACCAAAAAAAACTCCAAAAGCTGGAGGAAAAAAAAAAAAATCTGTAGGGGTTCCAGACCACGAGACCGCCCAGTCCTCTCTGGGAAATCTACCTAACATAAGTCAAACAGTCCTCTTTGTATTTAGGGTTTTCATGGAAGGACCTGATGATGATGGTCACGTAGACTTCTGGCTTTCAGTCCATCAATGTTGGATTTTATTTGCCTTTTACTTTCTCATATACAAAGTATAGGGACAGTATTGTAATCGTCCAAAGATTCGATGTCGAGATTTCGATGAATCTGCGGTGGGTTGGCACCCTGCCCAGGATTGGTTCCTGCCTTGTGCCCTGTGTTGGCTGGGATTGGCTCCGGCAGACCCCCGTGACCCTGTATTCGGATTCAGCGGGTTAGAAAATGGATGGATGGATGGATTTCGATGAATTCGACGTTTTAGGCTCCCTGACTTTCTCATATATGAAGTATAGGGAAAGTATTGGAATCCTCCAAAAATTCCATTTTGAGATTTTGATGAATCTCAACTTTTTAGACCTTCCCGAGTCCAAAAATACTATTTTTGGAGTTATGTCTGTGTGTGTGTAAACACAATAATCTGAGTTCGCTTTCATTTAGGTCAACCAAATTTTGCATACAAGTATTCGGTAAAAAACGTAGATTTCTGTCAACTTTTAGGCTATTTCCATTAACCAGAAGTGGTGCTTTACCTTTTATTCATGTAGCTGCAAAGTCCAATTTATTCAAATTTGCTTTTATAATAATTGTTCAATATATTATTAATTTGATTTGTTGTTGATAATTCTTTAATGTACATAATAAAAAAATATAATCATCTTGCAGTTTACTCCTTACATATCTATCCCTATATCCGAGAATATGAGAAAGTCGAGGGGAGACCACTCCCGACTTTTTTGTGTAATTGCTACTGCACATGGCTTGGGTGACGAAAACGCTGTGTCAACATAAACCCCGAAAACCCTTTTCCGAGGTTGTTTCCTGTAGGTCAGCGTCTCCTATCTTTTCTGTATAATTGACGTTCCTTTTGCCCACATGTAGCGCTTTGCATTTTTCTACAGTAAACTGCATTTTCCAAGTGTTTTTTTTTCAGCTTCTGTGCAACCTCTTCTAATGATTTGTGGCAAACTCCTAAGACTAGTTTTATTCATGAATCTTAAACATTTTAAAACATTGACTATAATTTGAAAATGTTCAACAAATAGAAGGAACCAATACAAACTCCGAATAGTGTATGCAAATATAAAACTAACCCAATTTGCGTGACACCTCATCAATTACTACGCATGCCATTTTATTTTCTGGATTAGCATTTTTCCTGTTAAGTGTCATGGTGGGGGTCCTTTTCCCACATAAGTGGGTGTAAAGCAGGAATCATCCCTGGACAGACTGCTAGTCCATTGAAGTGCACACTCATACTGTGGGACAAATTCCAAAGTCCCTACATGGAGCCCAGATAGCAGAAATTCCAGGTGAGATGTGAAACTTAAGTTCCAGAACTGTTGGCAGCTGTATCCCTCAGATCAGTACAAATGTTTAAAAATTAACGTAATGGAAACAAAAACAAACACAACCTACCCTCCACACGATATGTTTTGAATATGAACACCAATATAAAGTTCATGGCACTAGCGATGCAAAATATAAAAAAAAAAAAAAATATTTAATCATTAATGATTGTATAAACTGCTTTATTTGTCTGCTACTTCCACCCAATTGTTTGCTGACTAAGAGTTATCTTATTAAACGCATACTCTAGCTGGCTTCTTGCCAAATATTTTCACCTCCCTTTGCATCCTCCCTTCTCTTACAAGTGGCTGGTCTCACTAGGCCTAGAATAAAGCCGGCTAGCTTGCCCCTAATCACTTTTCTTTGAATAAAGACAGAATTACAGCAAGAACAATACAACACAGTAGACCTGAATTATAGCAGCAGAGCATTTCACAAATAAAAGTAAATGAGATCAAGAAGAGATGCCATCAGTCTCTTGGCTGAATAATATAGCATTTTGATTATATTGAAAAACAAAAGGAAAGTTAAACAAGAAGTAAATGCCATGTAGCACCTTAAACTGTAGATCACCGACCCCCTATCCAGTGGTGCTTCATAGAGACTAATGAAAAAATGGCCAGAAGTTCTCAATCCCCCCTCTCTCCCTCTCATCCCCCGTATCCCAACATGTCTCTACGCTGGGTAGTTGTGAGTTAGTGCTGCTCCTCGACACAAGCTCTACCATAGAACCAAATAAAAGAGTATCTTATAAATGGTTGCCTTTGAATCCTCAGTCACTCAAACTTCCCACCACCATGCTAGGGGACGATACTGGAAGGTGAAAAACCAGGGATTGGAATTGCCAGAATAAATCTGTTAGAAGAAACAAGTGGGTATTGTGTGTGTCATGCTAACAACTTATTATTGAATGTTTCCTTCATTTAGTGCCTTTCATAGCAAGCATAGAAGGTATAAAAGAAAAAAATAATGAAGTGTACATGCTCTGCATAAGTACGGAAGCCGAGAGAGGATGTGCAGTTTCGTTATTTTTTTAAGTTGTTTCCTCAATATAACGGATTAATATTATCGAGATCTCGAGAAAGCGAACTTTGTTTTCTCGAGATAACGGAATAATTCTATCGAGATCTCGATAAAACAAAAGATCTTGTTTTCTTGAAATTATGAAATAATCGTATCTAACGTTTAATGTTTAGCTTACTGACGCCACGTCTTGTTTGAAATGGCAGAAGAGCAGAACTGTATTGATCAGCACGTCACATTTTTGTTCAATCAAGGGCTGACGCAGGCTGAAATATGTTTATGCCTTAGTTTAGAAAATAATAACGTCATTTAAGAAGACGGTTAGCAAGGCTTCAGCTGTATAGGCGTCGCAACCTAAGCGAGCCTGATGCCAGGAGCAAAGGTTAAGTTTCGTTTTCTCGAAAGCGTGATCAAATTATTCCATTATCTGAAGAAATCAAAATTTCATTTTCTCGACATCTCGATAAAATTATTCCGTTATCGATCTCGACAAAATTAGTCTATTATCTCGAGGAGACAATTTAAATAAATAACAATATTGCATGTCCTCTCTCGGCTTCCGTAGCATAGTGTGCATCATTCAAACAACTTATTAATAAATATTTCACATTATGCTTTTTACAGCAGGGATAATAAGAAAGAAAGAAAGAGAGAAAGGACAGATTTATATCAGGCCAACTACATATTAATCAATTAGCCAATCAGCCAGTCATATAGTATTTTTCTAGCCAATCACGTCACAAAGGAGATGAGTAAAGAAAGGTGCATGTGTTTGGCATGCTAATTTCCTTTTTATTAATTTGTATGCTCATCTTCACTACAATGGGAAATCCATTTAAAACAAATTAAGTATGTAGTTTACAGTGAAAATCTATTATAAATAATTGCTTGCATTTTTTAAATAGATTAGGCCATGTGCTGTTGCTATATATTAAAGCAGTATTCTAATAGTTTCAATGCATTTCCTCTTTTGTTGTATTACCATAAATTCACAATGATGCTGTATGAAAATCTTCCACTGGTAAAATAATGAATTTTACTTACTGGTAAGTATATATACAGTATCTGTCAGGCTGACTACATATTCACTAGAACTTTAAAACATTATAACAATCCAGATGAGAACAGGCCATTGTGCCCAACAAAGCTTACCAGTCCTATCCACATCAAGTCGAGTTTTGAAGTTTCCTAAAGTCCTACTATCTACCACGCTACTTGGTCTCTTATTTCAGGTGTCTATGGCTCTCTGTGTAAAGAAAAACTTCCTAATATTTGTGCGAAGTTTACCCTTAACAAGTTTCCAACTGTGTCCCCCTGTTCTTGATGAACTCATTTTAAAGTCACCATCTCAATCCACTGCACTAATTCCCTTCATAATTTTAAACACTTCAATCAGGTCTCTTAATCTCCATTTGCTTAAACTGAATAGGCTCAGCTCTTATAGTCTTTCCTCTTAATTCATCCCGTCAAGATGCACAATTCTTTATTTGTCACATACACAATTATCTGTGGTGGGCTGGCGCCCTGCCCGGGGTTTGTTTCCTGCCTTGCGCCCTGTGTTGGCTGGGATTGGCTCCGGCAGACCCCCATGACCGTGTAGTTAGGATATAGCGGGATGGATACACAGTTATATAAGTACAACATGTAGTGAAAAGTGCCCTGTAGCCCTGGAATCAGCCTAGTCGCTCTTCCTCTGGATTTCTTCTAGCATTGCTATGTCTTTTTTTGACACCAAAACTGTACCCCGGACTCCAGATGAGGCCTAACCAGTGCATTATGAAGGTTAAGCAAAACCTTCTTGGACTTGTACTTCACTCATCAGTATGCTATATAACCTGACATTCTTCTTAATGGCTTCTGTAATCCATGGTAATTTCATATACTGTCTTTCACCATCATGAGGTGATGTACAGTATATATAAGTAGTAACAGAATATATGTATGTCGTGCTAATTAGTGTGTATGTTAATCAGGCCTTGTACTATCTTAAAAATAATGTTTTTTTAATGGCATTTTATAGTTCTTTAATGGGTTGTGAGATTCCTTGTATAACCATTGCTTGATAAAGCAATATTTCAGTTTGGGGAGGTTCCTCTGTATATGAAGTTGGTTCTTTGTGGTTTTAACAACGTCCTAATATGTAAGTAAAAAAAACAAAAAACCTATAAGAGTCTGTATATAAAAATCTATATGTAAAATCTCTATAAAATTCTGAAATCTATACTGAATGGTAGGCTATCTACAGAGGAAAAAATCCAGGACTTAGCCTGTGTGATTGTATGCAGCAAGAGTCCTTTTAAAATCAGGACCCACTGGTACCTCACAAATCAAACCATCTAGTCCTGGATTTTTACTGTATGGAGCCCGTTACAGGAATACATAAATTAAAATATTCTTTCTGGAACCTTCATGTGGATGGGATATTTTCAGAACCCTATGGCATTGCTCTGAAGAACCACTGTGGCACTTTTATTTTTAAAAGTGTATATACTGTAGTGTCTTTCACAAGAAAGTTTATAATAAGTTGATGTACAAAGTAATAAGAAAGAACAGTACACCTATACCCAGTGCCAGTGCTAGGTTATTTTGAACCCTGGGCAAAGCTTATTAGTACGTTAACTGACTGTTCTGTAGCTAACTCATGACACTTATGATCTGTGCCCTAGGCAAATGCCTAATCCGCCTCAATGATGGCACTGGCCCTGCTATACCGTATGCCATACTAACCATCAATATTTATTAACTTTTATTGTATACAATGCTTTCCATTACAAGATATTAAAAACAGTATGTATGCCATGCTAGTTAAATATTGATCATTATTGTATATGGTGCCTTACTCGAAAAGATCTCATTACTAGGAAATGTACAGAGTATGTAGGAAATAGTAATTGGGCAAAGTGGAAAATGCAAGTGCAATCTTATCTACCCTTTTACAGAAGGGATGTGAATGATATAACAAAAGGAAGAAGCCTGAGAAATACAGTATATATTCTGGGGATATCATTTGGTAGCAATCAGGCGTGTTAACCTATGCATGGCCTCCTGCTTTACATTATCAGGCCTCTGCAGGGTTGTCTAATCCTTGTAATATACTGTATAATGGAGTCCAGGACTGCAGTAACTCCTGGGGAGGCCAGGGGGAAACCCTGTGTAAAATGACTCCCAAGAGTCCTATAGGCCAGTCCTATATCAGGACATTGACCAAGCAAGAACTTTAAATAGCCCCCCTTGCAAGTCATCGGTAGGTTGAATCTGGAGTTGGGAAAAAGAGTTGGCCAAGGGTTCAATTGGGAGGAGTGAGATAATGTAGAAAGAAAGAAGGAATGAGTCAGAGCTGAGAAGGGAGTGTGCTTAAGAGGAACTCCATCTGATAGATAAGGGATCAAGACACCATTAGAAAAGACAAAGAGGGCCTGTAGTATTGTTTTCCTTTTTTGTTTAATACTTGGAATTCTCTCTTCTTTTTCCCTTTTTGTACCCAGCTATGTTACATGGGTTAGAGAAAGCACCAGAAAGCAGTAGACAGAGATGGAGGTGGCAGAGTTAAAGATGCTAAGATTTGCATTGAGTGTGATGAGGATGGACAGGATTAGAAAAGAGGACATTAGAAGGTCAGCTCAGGTTGGATGGTTGGGAGACAAGGTCAGAGAGGCGAGATTGTGTTGGTTTGGACATGTGCAGAGGAGAGATGCTGGGTATATTAGGAGAAGGAGGCTAAGGATAGAGCTGCCAGGCAAGAGGAAAAGAGGAAGACCTAAGAGAAGGTTTATGGATGTGGTAAGAGAGGACATGCAGGTGATGGGTGTGACAGAACAAAATGATGGGGACATTAAGGTATGGAAGAAGATGATATGCTGTGCCAACCCCTAATGGGAGGAGCAGAAGAAGGTAACTGCTAAGTGCCCAGATGTGAATGGGCATGGGTGTGCTAAGATTTGCATTGGGAGTGTGGCGAGGATGAACGGGATTAGAAATGAGGACATTAGAGGGTCAGCTCGAGTTGGGAGATGAAGTCAGAGAGGTGAGATTGCGTTGGTTTGATCAAGTTCAGAGGAGAGATGCTGGGGATATTAGGAGAAGGATGCTAAAGATAGAGCTGCCAGGTAAGAGGAAATGTGAAAGTTGGACAGATGGGAGACAACAACAACATTTATTTCTATAGCACATTGTCATACAAATAATGTAGCTCAAAGTGCTGTACATGATGAAGGAAGGAAAAAAAAAGACAAAGTAAGAATTAAAGTCACAGAACACTAATTAACATAGAATAAAAGTAAGGTCCGATGGCCAGGGAGGACAGAAAAAACAAAAACAACTCCAGACGACTGGAGAAAAAAATTAATCTGCAGGGGTTCTAGGCCAGGAGACAGTCCAACCCCCTCTAGGTATTCTACCAAACATAAGTGATCAGTCCTCATGGTATTCAGGGTTCTCATGGAAGGACTTGATGATGATGGTCACGTGGACTTCTGGCTTTTAATCCATCAATGTAGGGACATCATGGTGCTTTGATCAGGTGGTGGTGGTGCAGGTTGCCACCACAGAAAACCGGAAAAAGAACAGAAGAGAAAGTAGACAAAGTCAGAGAAGTGAGATGGCATTGGTTTGGACACGTGCAGAGGAGAGATGCTGGGTATACTGGAAAAAGGACCCAAGGGATGGAGCTGCCAAGCAAGAGAAAAAGAGGAAGGCCTAAGAGAAGGTTTTAGGATTTGGTGAGAGGGGATATGCAGGTGATGGCTGTGACAGAGTAAGATGGAGTGGACAGGACGATATGGAAGAAGATGATCAGCTGTGGCGACCCCTAACAGGAGCAGCCGAAAGAAGAAGAAGTGCTAATTATTTGATAAATAAAACACACAGGGTGAGTCAAAATTATGTTAACACTAATGGTACTGCTATGTATATACCTATATACAAATTTTGTGGAAAATTTATGTACCTCATTACATGTGTTGAATTATGGTGAACAGGTTGAGACATTCCTGTAAATCATCTTGCACATATGAAGTTTTGTAAATAAATAGTTTCTGCCTTTCAAATATTAACATAATTTTTACACTCACACTTTGGGCCTTCCTGGTTTGGGGCAGAGTGGTGGCTCTAAGGCTAAGGATCTGTGCTGGTATCCAGAAGGTTGCCGGTTCGAAACTCCCTTCACTGCCAAAAGAGATCCTGCTCTGCTGGGCCCCTGAGCAAGACCCTTAGCCTGTAATTGCTCCAGGGGCGCTGTACAATGGTTGACCCTGTGCTCTGTCCCCAAGGGGTATGTGAAAACTAACAAATTCCTAATACAGCGAATAAGGCGAAATAAAGAACAAAAAAAAAAAAATTCTGGACTTGGGGACTGGCACAAGAACGCCCCCTATTGGCCACATAGCATATACTCATGAGATTCTACATATTAATCAGTCTTTTACATATATAGCGCCTTTTACTACTAGTGTGGTGCTGGGGTGTCACCTGCTGCACTCGGGTCCCAATCCAGGTAATTTGTCGTGTGGTGGGTACGGCAACGTGCCATCAGCGCTTGCTCCCAACCGACCAACAAACTACACACTTTATCACAGAGAGATGTACAAAGTAGACAAGAAAAAAAGAGTACATTTATCTATCATGCTGATTACATCATACTTCATCTTTTTTATAGAGCCTTTCACAATGTACAAGAATAAAAGTGCAGGTTTATGTCATGCAGTCTATATAATTAAATCTTTATTTTTTTTTGTGATTTTCAGAGCAAGTCCTGTTATAAAGTGTTGGACAGTGTATGTGAGTACCGGACTAATTCCCTGTTAATCAATTGTGGTTTTTTATGGTGCCCTTCACAACAAAGAAACGTACATATTAACTTAACCCTAACTGAGGGTTGCTGAGAGCAGGCAGTGACTCAAGATGGGGTGCCAGTTCACTGCAAGTCCCATTCATGCACACACACACCTAAAGTCACGGGGTCCACATCAGAACTGCACATCTTTGGGCAGAGGGGGCACAACCAATACAAAGATGAAAAGAATTTGCAAATACATTATAAGAAAAAGTGGAACTGAAACCCCATCACACTAGATCTGTGAGGCAGTAGCATTAACTATTGAACCGCCGAGCTCCATGTTAAAACATCTCATCTCATACTCATATCCGCTTTTCTTGCCGATGACTGCGGTCCTGTTAATCATAAATAGTATATTTCACTATCCTGTGGTGATGTACAAAGTAAAAAGAAAGAGCACTGTATGTGTATTTCATGCTAACTACCTATTAATCAGTCTTTATCATATATGACGCCTTCCACCACAAAACAGTAGTATAGAAGAAAGAAACAAAGTGTCACCATATAATAGTTCAAGTTATCTCTCTCTCTCTGAGGCTGTGGGAGAAATGAAGTAAGCCCATGTTTACTGTCAGTCACTTTGTTAAGGTAATAATCCTCTGAAACAATAAAAAAGAAATTGTACCCTTATTGACACTCTGGCTTGTTTGTGTAGTCAAGTGTCAGAAAATACTGAAGAACAAAAGAAACTTCCTCTTATTGCCTTTCCAGTTTGTTTGTATGGCCCCCGTATTTAAAAAAAGCCGCAGCTTATTCTGTTTGTCAAGAAAGATGTTGGTAGTTTCGCTTGTTCAGATACTTAAAGAGAGAGAGAGAGGAAGAGGAAAACAACTGTGCTTGTAGGTGGTCTGCTCTAAAAAGACGCCCCTCATTGACATTTCATATTACCAATTTGACTCTGTGATAGAATAAAAAACAAACAAAAAAAAAAAAGCTGGTTTCCCAATTTAGCCCTATAGGCTTTTAGACTCATCATTGTCACATGTGGAGTTACCCACTAGCATAGACAAAAAAACGTGTGTGTGTGTGTGTGTGAGACAGAGAAAGATTGGGATCTTGCACTGGTAGCGTGCTGCCTCACCCACTACACAACGAGCCACCTGGATTGAAACCCGAATGCAGCGGGCGGCACCTCAGCACCACACTTGGAACAGTGAGAGTTTTTAATTTTATTTTTTTTTTAATGGTAGCCGGAGTGCCAATCCGGTCATGAACCCCCAATTTATCACTGTAAGCTGCTTGCAGAACTGGACCCCCAGGACGAAGCAATTGCAGGTTAAGGGCCTTGCTCAAGAGCACAGTGGAGAGCAGTCACTTCTGGTGTTTACGGGATTTGAACCGGCAACCGCAGATCCCTAGCCTCCGTGCTAGGAGCACGTGCTGATACGGCGCATTGCCGCACCCACCACACGACAAACCAACTCAGGATGCAGATTAGGACCCGAGTGCAGCCATGCAATGGGTGACACCTCAGCACCACACTGGAACAGTGTGAGGTTTATTATGGTGGCTGAAGTGCCAATTCTGCCACCAACCCCCAAGTTTTTCCCTGCAGGTTGGAGGAACTGCATACAGGGATGGATGCAGAATAACATCATACGCTAGCCTCCGTGTGAGACTGTGATAAATTGGTGGACAGCCATTAAATTAATAAGCATGTGCAGGAGTCCCTTGCAGGTTTGATACCTGCCCTGTGGAAGAAGCTGCCAGGATAGGCACTTTAACTACTGAACTAATCCAGCTCAAAACTTGGGTTATCATCGCCATGTGTACAGACATCCTTACTTGCATGTGATAATCAACATATAACATGCCACCACTCTTCGGCGCCATGACTGGTGAGAAGGACAACCTGAAAAATGGATTAATGCATGTGCTAGGAGCTGCAGTCTGTTACAACTATATCAGGCAGAAGGAAGGAACCAACTCAAGATGGGATGCCAGCGCACCACTGCACCTCATCTGTATATTTAATCTCTCACAGTCCATATATATCTCTATTATATTAAAAGTTTTCCATCGTGTCTGCGTTATTCAGCCTTGACCACGCCCCTCCACACCGCTCATCCTCTCTCCATCCCACCTTGTGACACTCTCAGTGCTAACTTGCCCTTCAACACAGTCACTTATAACAGCAAGGCAGAATAACAAATGATCTATTCAAAAGCTTCGAATTTTAGATCACAATAGAAAAAGAGCAACAACAGCTGATCATGAACGCCAAAAAAAAGAAAATGAACAAAAAAGACCTGAATATAATAAAAATCAACAACAAAGAGAATCATCCAATAAACGAAAAAGAGAAAAATATCCTGAACAATATGCAAACAGAAATGCAAAAAATCAACGTTTATAGAATGTAAGTTAGAGGATAAAGTAATTCATAATATTGTTTTTGACAAGGCATTAGTGTAATTAAATTTATTTACTTTTTAATACGTTTTACTTTTTACTACGTTTTATAATTCATTGGTATTTATAATAGACAGTTGTAGTGAAATACTCAAGTAACTGAGTTTCTTTTAATAATACCTAAGCACCAAACCGTCTACCTGCGCCCCGCATACTCTTCTCCATACCAGCTCTTTAAATACAAATCGTTTCTCTAATGGAGGAGCACCCCAACGCCCATCGAGATAGTGGACGTCCAGTGCCTGCCACCGGGGCTTGGTGAGCAAAGCGAGCCCCCTGCTACATACTATATATAAATACTGTATATACTCGCGTATATGTCAGGTCTTGAAACCCGAAAAATCAATCATAAAATCAGACCCCAACTTATACGCCCGTTCAAAAATATCACACTTAATTTTTTACATTTTCTTGCTTCCTCCAATCTCACACCAGTTTCTCAGACTCATCAAATTTTGTTGCTGCAGCACAGTTACCAACTTCTTTCGCCACTTCAATGACTTTTAATTTAAAGCCAGCTTCATATTTTCTTCTAATCGAACGCTCTATCGTAGATAAGGGATGCTCTTACGATAAAGGTGTATGAGGGTGTGAGATACAAAAAACACAAATCAGTGCAACGTTGCTTCAGAATAGTTTGGGTATTACTGTGTGGTCACGCAGGCACAACACATAAAAAAAGGCAGTGTGCTCCGTGGTTACTCTCTCAGGTGGCCGTTAGCATATTGTAATCTCTTGGACCAATAGCGTGAGTTTTCCGCATTCGACTTTCACATCTATTTATCTATCTATTATAAAATACTGGAAATTATAAAGTAAAACCAAGCCCCAACTTATCTGCAGGAGAACTTAAACGCGAGTATATACAGTATTGTCACATATGCGAATCAGAGGATCTCCTCATGGGCTCAATCGTGGTATGTAATAACCCACCAAGGCAAGAGGGGGCGCTGTCTCCTTCTCTCCCCACAGCACTGAGAAATAAACCATAATAAGAAACTCAGCTGCCCAGAAGGAGACGTAACGTTCCACTCAGAGTGACGTACTGGATGGAGCTCCACAGAATGACAGCCTGAGAGGACTTACTGTGCCAGAGTAGCCATTTTCTTGTCACCTAAAGGCATGATTTTTGCTTTGGACATTCGTATTAAATGAGACGACCCAGTTGGTGTCTCAACTTTACTTTGTTGCTCGACCTGTCATTCCTGAGGCACGTAAGTAGAATAAAAAGTTGTTATTGTGTCCTTGTGATATTTTTGTAATTAAATTAATTACACCTTTTGAAGTGTGAGGCACGATGATAGAGCACATAGTCTTGTAGCCTCACAGCTCTTGATTCCAAGTCTGAGTCATGGTTGCAGCATCCCCTGAATAGAACTTGCAAGTGTTCTTCATATTCACATCAGTATTCTTTTATGTTCTAGTAACATACTGGGAACACTAGCCTGGCCCCAGTATGAGCCATAGTGACTGACAGATGGTAACTGTTTTGTGCCTATTGCTGCTATCAGATTCTGGCATCCCTTAAACCTGCAATAGAAAAAGCAAGTGTAGACAATGGGTGGAATGCTTCGTGGTCTTTTACAGCTCATAAAGTGGTTTACACTTACATCCATTTTCAAACCCATTTGAGATGAACCAGCATAATAAAACGAAAATGTTAAACATAACTCGGTTACTGATGAAATTTAAATCCACAAAGTTAGTACTATGGACATTTTGAGAAGAAATCAGACTATTCTAAAAGAGCTTGACAAAATAAAGAATGAGCTAAAGATGCTTGACAGTCTCAACCGGTACACTAATCCATATTCATATTTTTGGTATGACCAGGAGGAAGACAAAATTAACAGTACTGTTATAATGAAATGCCAAGAAAGGGACAGAGAGAAGAACTCCTGCCTCAGAGCTACAGCAGGCTGGGTTTAAAACCTGCACTCGTCACCATCTCTTTAGTGTTTGCATGTTCTCCCTGTGTCTGCATCAGATAAGAGCATGCAGGTTACATGGATAGGCAATTGTAATTTGGCACAGCGAGGGGCTGAATGAATTTGCCTTGCAATGAACTGGCACCCCACCCGGCGTTGGTTCCAGCTTTGTGTGCAATCCTACTGTGATGGGGTCTGTATTGGAATGAGATGGTATGCTGGAATTTCATTAAAATATTTAGAGGCAAAATAGCAGCATAGCAAGAGCTGTTGCTAACTTCACTTCCTTGTTTCATGGTTCAAATGCCTCAAGGTTATGGTGGGTAGGGGGCTATTGGTCATGGAGGATCTCTTGTTTCCTCCTACAATCCAAAAACATAATGTTTAAATGGAATGGTACTGCCAAACTTTCCCTGGATAAGTGTTTGTCTTGTTAAGGACTGAAGTCTTTTTCAGACTTGGTTCCTGCCATGCATACTATCTTACCAAAATAAGTCTCCGAGGAAAAATGCTGCCATGTTGACTAGTGATAATGATAAACTAGCCCAGAGCTGAACAAAAACAAGGAGCACCATGTGAGGCCATTTCTACTCTAGGCCATCAGGCTTGAAAATGAGTTACCCTTTGGCCAAGGTGGTCTTCTTCCCTGTGTGATGAATGGCATTGAACTGGTCTAATAGACATCTTAACAGATAATGACACTGTATGTAGTGTACTGTGGAAATGACTGACGTATGTACAGTAAAACTGGAACTTATAAGTGTGTACATTTTAATCACATTACACTTAATAAATAAATACCAATGCTTTGTTAATTTACTTCTATAATCCTTCCCTGCTGCCGTAACTGTACCATTTCCTTTGGATTAATAAAGTGTCTCTGTTTTTTCCAATCTATGATTGATAGATAGATAGATAGATAGATAGATAGATAGATAGATAGATAGATAGATAGATAGATAGATAGATAGATAGATAGATAGATAGATAGATAGATAGATAGATAGGAGTGCCTTTCACATCTATCTATCTATCTATGATATAGTGCCTATTCTATCTATCAGTCTATCTATGTAAATATGTCCTGTGACTGAACTCTTGTCTAAGGTTGGTTCTTCCCTAATCTATCAGGACAGACACACTGTAAGATTTTCCTAATAACTAAACTTTAATTTGAGGAGTGTAGACATTCACATTCTGACAAGTTTTAAAGGCCCCCAAGTTCTGCAGTCTGCCACACTACTTGATAACTTGTTCCATGTATCTATGGGTTTTCTGTAAGTAAAACCATCCTAACATTTGGGTGAAATACGCCCTTAACTAGTTCCTATTTATTTCTCCAGGTTTTTTGTTGAAGTACTCATTTTAAAATAACAGCACGTCCTGTCAATGACTGGGGTCTTGTCCCGGGATGATCCTGCTCCATTCTATCGGGACAGGTTGATATGAGATACTCTCTTTGGTTTTCGTATTAACGGGTCACAAATCTGTGAGGGTTTGTAGACATTAGAACAATTCTAACGGGTCAGGTTTTGAAGATCCCCAAGTTCTACAGTCTACCACAATACTTCGTAAAATTTTCATGGTGGCTGTAGCTCTCTATAAGAAACACTTTCTAACATTTGTGTGAAATATGCCCAGAACTACTTTTCTATTTATGTCTCCAGGTTTTTGTTGAAGAACTGATTTTAAAATAACAGCACGTCTGCATCCCAAGACAGGCTAGAGTCCCATGGAGGGATGTTTCTTACCTTCTCGCTTATCCTGCATGGTAAATGAGTGAGGACATGCATGAGTCCTTTCCAGGTGTGGTTCTGGTCTTGCTCTTTGTCTTGCCACGGTATGTTGCCCTAAAACAATATAATGTTATACAGGTGAGGACAGTAGGCATGTACCATTTGGTGCATTTAGCATAAACTGAGAACTTAGTGCCTAATAAACAAGAAACTTCACTTTAACCCAAGATAAGCGGGTCCTGAGGTGAAAAAATATTACTGACTGTTTCCTGTCAATGACCGGAGTCTTGTCCAGGATGGCTCTGCCTATTTCTATCGTGCCAGGCTGCCTATGAGACACGCTGTCAGTTTTTCCTATTAACTGGTCCATAAAAGTTCTATCTTGGTCTCATCGGACCAGAGAATCTTATTTCTCACCATCTCAGATTCCTTCAGGTGTCTTGAAAACTCCAAGATAGAACTTTTTGGCCTTAATTCTAAGCGGTATGTGTGGAGACAACCAGGCACTGCTCATCACTTGTCCCATACAGTCCCCACAGTGAAGCATGGCAGTGGCAGCATCATCCTGTGGGGGTGTTTTTCAGCTGCAGGGACAGGACGACTGGTTGCAATCGAGGGAAAGATGAATGTGGCCAAGTACAGGGATATCCTGGACAAAAACCTTCTCCAGAGTGCTAAGGACCTCAGACTGGGCCGAAGGTTTACCTTCCAACAAGACAATGACCCTAAGCACACAGCTAAAATAACGAAGGATTGGCTTCACAACAACTCTGTGACTCTTCTTGAATGGCTCAGCCAGAGCCCTGACTTAAACCCTATTGAGCATCTCTGGAGAGACCTAAAAATGGCTGTCCACCAACGTTTACCATCCAACCTGACAGAACTGGAGAGGATCTGCAAGGAGGAATGGCAGAGGATCCCCAAATCCAGGTGTGAAAAACTTGTTGCATCTTTCCCAAGAAGACTCATGGCTGTATTAGCTCAAAAGGGTGCTTCTACTAAATACTGAGCAAAGGGTCTGAATACTTAGGACCATGTGAGATTTCAGTTTTTCTTTTTTAATAAATCTGCAACAATTTCAAAAATTATCTTTTTTTGTCTGTCAATATGGGGTGCAGTGTGTACATTAATGAGGAAAAAAATTAATTTAAATGATTTTAGCAAATGGCTGCAATATAACAAAGAGTGAAAAATTGAAGAGGGTCCGAATACTTTCCGTACCCACTGTATTAAAGGTGTCATTTCACCCTACATTCTCCTGTATCAATGTATGGCTAACACGGTACAACACTCTACTGCTATTAATTAATTAATTCATTCATTCATGTCTCAGCTCCTTCATAGACTGGAGTCCCATCCAGTCTGATATGGTTCTTATTCTTATCCTGTTAAACTAATTCTTTGGTAAATGAGTCAAGACTTAAGAACAGTTTTTACCACCAGGCCATACGACTCCTCAACAGCAACACCTGAACACTTACATACACTTACATTACACCTACATTGCACTACTCACACACAAACTGTACCTGCATACACTCTGAATACTGACTGGAACATACATCTGTACTTATAAAACATTATCTGTGCAATAACTATCATTTGTACTTGCTGCTCATTCAACTCATATTGCTCTATAACTTCTTTTAAAATGTACATATTTCATTTTATATAGCTAGTCTATTTTTAACTTGTCATTTTTTTATTATTTTTTATTATTTTTTAGCTTTATTGGATCTAAGCTGAGTGACTTGTTTTTCTCGTCATACACATTTCATTGTATGTTGACCCTGTGTTAACCTATATATGACAAATAAACCTAAACCAAACCAAGACATGCAGGAGTCCCTTCCAGGTTTGGTCTTTGCGTTGCCACAGTGTCCTGCCCCTTATCCTTGCAATAGAAAAAGTGGATACACTACACTATTGGCACGTTGACTTATCTTGCTTAACTGGAAGAATCCTAACTCTCCAATTCGAAGTCAGTGGGTAACTGATGTTATATGCGGTTTTAGAGTGGGGAAAAATCAAATTCGCACTTAGAGGATCTGTGCAGAACTTTTTGAGAACCTGGCAAGATCTAATCCAGGGGTGGGCAGAGTCATTCCTGGAGGGCCACAGTGGCTACAGGTTTTTGTTCCAACCCAACTGCTTAATAAGAAGCACTTACTGCTCAAGTAACACTTGTGCTTCATTTTAGTTGACTCGCTCATTACGATTTTGAACCCTTGTTACTTTAGCCTGAAACAGCTGTACTCTTGGTTTTTAATGGCTCCTTATTAGCAATAAGATGCAAATGACAACAGATTTAGCTTGTTTCCATTTATACCTGTGTGTATTTATCACATACTATTTGGTTTAATTAAATACTTGGGAGGAAAGTGAAGAGAATACTAATCCATTTTAGACTTCAGATCATTTGGATGATATCCTTAGAGAGGAACAAAAAAATCTATAATTTGAGAATGACCTAACATAGCAGAGTTAAAGTATTAACAAGCCATAACATTAAATTATCGGCAAGGATTATTTTCTAATTAATCAACGGTGTTGGAACAAAAACCTGTAGCCACTGTGGCCCTCCAGGACTGACTTTGCCCACCCCTGATCTAATCGATAACATTTTAGAATAAGCTTTTAAAGCACTGAGGAAGCAGGTTCTCTCCCCTCTTTTACTCCATTTACATCTATTAATTTATTATTTTATCTATTCATTTGTCTTTACTAGTATAAAGCTGGCCTAGCTCTCTTTTCTCAGGGGTCGGGTTGATTTGTTTCAAACCTTTTTCTTTTTTTTTTTTTTGTAAAACTCGAGTTATGCGTATGGAGTGTTATTTGATTTTTAAAAAAATCAACCAAATTAAAATATAAACCCTAAACGATAAGCCAGGTGAGGATAGATTAGATCCACAGGAGGCACGTACCCGCTGGGTGTGCTTAGCATAAACTGATAACATGCTGCCTAATAAATAAACAAGTACACTTTAACTCAACAAATCCCTGCTTTATCTACATTCAGGTAATAAAGTGAACTGACACAGTCACTGCATTGCCACATATGCTTACTGAGTTATCAACACTATGGCCAAAATCATTTAGAGCTGGGAAGGAGAACTCTGGAATAAGTTATAATAGTCTAAAAAGGGCTGTTAATTAAAATCCAAAAATAATTAAAAAAAAAGAAATCGGGGTAAAATGGTGCCCTTATCCTTTTCTGATCCTTAAATTGAGTTTCCCCTTATATATAACTTTGCTGTGGAGAGAGCATGACAGAAAGCCATTCTGCAGATCTCACAGCTTTAGCATGGCCATCTGATCGTTTCTCCTGGCATTCCTGTCTCATGGGCCGACTCTTATTGACATTCCAGCTTGTTTGTGTGGGAGAATGAAGGAAGGGGGAAGAAGCTCTTTAATTAGCCACATAAAACGTCTCGGCCATTATTCATTTGTAAGACGGGAATCTAACGCTGCGCTGCGCTGGGGACCGTTACGCTTCTTCCTCTGCCCCACAAAATGGGACTTTTTTTTTTTCTCTCTCCAAAGGGGCACTTTTGTAAATGGTGGTAATCCCAAATAAGAATTGAAAAGGAGGGGGCGTGGGGCAGGGTCACAGGAAGAGTCAACATATGGGCCTGCATATCTCCATATGAACCACCGCCTGTGGACAACTGAGGATTGTTCATGGAAATGTGAGCTCTGCTCTCCCTGAAAGAAGAGGGCTGACCTCGACTTTCATTCTTTTGTGAAAAACGCGGTTTAAAAAAAAAAAAATCACAGCCCTTTTTCCATCACACATAAATAAGCCAAAAACTCTGACAGAATCTTGCGAGGAGTAAGAGAGCTTGGAAGGATTGTGAATCTCATGACAGAAGTGAAGCGTTATTGTGCAAATCTCGGTGCGGAGAAAAGTAAACAAATCTCTTTAGATAAAACTCCGGAGTCTAAAAAAAAAACCGGCGTTGCACACCTCCCTTAAAAGGCCGCCCACACAATTCGACAAACGAAGAAAAAAGTTTTCTAAAGGTAAACCCATTACGAAAAGAACATTTCACTACGTCTAAAAAATCAATTACTTATGTAATACGTTCAGACGTTTGATAAAACATATATTTACTTTGAATACTTGATTTATTCCTTTCAAGATCAGGATTGTACTAGTCGGTCTTTTTTTTTTTTTCTTCCTTGATTGTTCTTTCTAGAGTTTCACGTGAACGCGCTTTCCGGTGGGAGCGGTGCCGCAGCTAAACGTCGTGCGCGTGCGCACGCATACCGTCGACGGCAGCAGCGTTTCTTTTTTCCCGTCACTAAGCAGATCAAGATGGTCTGAGTCAATGAAAAGCTGCAGTCAGTCTACCGAGTTGTTTACAGCACGTAGATCCTCAAGGGTTCCCAGTGCAGAGATCCACTGTGTAATTAAATCGCTTTTAATTACCTGGTTAAAACGTCATTTCTGGGACTTTCCGCGGGGTTAAAGGGTTCAGCTGGAACAGAGGAGTTAACCGTGTGTTTGCCGGCTGCCTGCCTGCGTTTTCTCGTGATGCCCCCTATTGCTCTTGAAGGGAAGGGGTGGGATATTTCACGGTTTTTTTTCTACCGGTGGTCGCAGACATGTTGCTAAAATGGAGGCAGCATTAAAATCAATATATTTGCACATATATCTATGTGAGCAAGTTAAGATGTCTGACAAACAGTAATATGGGCCTAGGAACTGTCTGCGTGAAGTCTAAGGTTCTCTCAGTGTATACGTGGGCTTTTCTTAAGGTAGCTGCTTTTTCTATGCACATTAAAAAAAACATATTTTATAAAGTGTGAGAATGTATGAAATGGGAAGGACACCCATTCCATCCAGGTGTTTCCCAACTAATGCCCAGTGCTTTTGATAAAAACACCATCTTCCCTTAACCCTATTTGGATCATGATTCAAATCCATTGTGGTGCAGATGGAAGCCATCATGGATTTTTCTGTGGGATCTTTTGTTTCCTCCAACAGTTGAAAGACAACGTTTAAGTGGATCATGTTGGTAAGAAGATGGATGTGTAATATATGTCGAGGGGTCCTAACCAGGTAAGGGCCCTGGCAGTCTGCTAACATATATATATATATATATATATATATATGTATATATATATATATATTTATGTGTGTGTGTATATATATATATATATATATATATATATATATATATATATATATATATATATATATATATATATATATATATATATATATATATATATATATATATATATACTAGTAACAACGCATTGCATGAATACATTTGACTTGAGCATTCCTAGTTTTTTCCTCTTTTCTCTGTACATTTATCATTCATTTGCTCAGAGGTTGATGTGCTTGCTGCTTCCTGAGCAGCTCTGCTTTTCTCCAACCTAGCGGCCTGCTTCTTCTCTTCTTACGTTAGCATCTTTTCACATTAAAACTGATTAAGTCAGTGTTTGTGTTGCAATTACTTAGTACGTTTTCTTAAATATCTCACTTAAGCTGGCACTTAAGTCTTCAATCTGCCTCAAGATTGATTTAAGATATGAAGAGGTAGGGAAAGTGATGGTGAAGGTGGTAGGGATGAAAACGGCACTTGTACACATGTGCCGCCCTGCTGTCCATTGCCGAGAGTTGAATCTACAATAAAATAAAAAGAGGAATAACCTTGGAGGTCAATCATCACCCCAAAAGTGGATAGTAGACATCACATAGTATATGTGTACCAAATTTCAGGTCAATAGGTGAAATGGTTTGTGAGTTACAGGTGATTTAAAATCCTGGACAGACAAACGGACAGCCACGGTTGCATATCATATAAGAAGATATGTATATATATATATATATATGTATGTGTGTGTGTGTATATATATATATATATATATATATATACACACACAAATATATATATATATTTATATATATATATATATATGTATATATATATTTTTTTTTATTATACTTTATTAATCCTGAAGGAAATTACTTGTTTTTTTGCATACCCCTTGGGGTCAGAGCGCAGTGTCAGCCATTGTACAGCGACCCTGGAGCAATTGAAGGTTAAGGGCCTTGCTCAAGGGCCCAGCAGAGTAGAATCTCTTTTGGCAGTAACGGAGATTCAAATACAGGGATATATACACACACACATATATGATCCGGATCTGATTGTATGCGATCCCTGCAGTGGCGTGTGTATGTCTAATGAGCCCAAATAAGGGCGAAACATCTATTGCATACTCTTTGCATTATTTGACAGTAAACTATGTAATATATATATATATATATATATATATATATATATATATATATATATATATATATATATATATATGTGTGTGTGTATGTATGTACACACTAGGGCCAATTTAGAATCGCCAATGTACCTAACCTGCATGTCTTTGGACTGTGGGAGGTAACCAGAGCGCCCGGAGGAAACCCACTCAGACACGGGGAAAACATGCAAAGTCCACAAAGGACCCGAACCCGGGTCTCCTAACTGCAAGGCAGCAGTGCTAGCCACTGCACCACTGTGCCACCCTTGTTAAAAATAAAAAACTGAAATATTTCATTCACACAAGTATTCAGACCCTTTACTCAGTAATCAGGTGAAGTACCTTTGGCAGTGATTCCTGCCTTTTAGATTTCTTGGTTATGATTTGACAAGCTTTTTTTTTTTTTTTTTGTTCTTTATTTCACCTTATATAATTTCTTGCATTAGGAATTTATTTTTCACATATTCTTTGAGGGTCAGAGTGCAAGGTCGGTCATTATACAAGCGCCCCTGGAGCAAATGCAGATTAAGGCCCTTGTTCGAAGCACGTTCAGTAGAGTAGGATCTCTTTTGGCAATAATGGGAATTCGAACTGGAAACCTTCCAGACACTGGCACAGATCCTTAGCTTCAGAGCCACCACTCTGCCCTGATAGATTTGAAAGGTGTCCCTGGAGATGCCTCACACAGCTCTCTGGATCTGGGGATTTTCTGCTATTCTTCCTTGCAGATCATCTGAAGCTGTGTCAGGTTGGACAGAGACTTTCGGTGGACAGCCATTTTCAGGTCTTTCCAGAGATGTTCATTTGGTCCGAGCTCTGGCTGGCAACTGAAGGATATCCCTAAGTCCCTAATGCTCTCCTGAGTTGCCTTTGCTTTGCGCTAAGGGACATTATTTCGTTGGAAGGTGAACCTTCAGTACAGTCTGAGGACTAGAACACTGTGGAGCAGGTTTTCGTTAAGCGTTTCTCTGTACTTTGCTCTGTTCTGCTATCTCTCAACCATTAGGGGTCAGATACAGCCACAGTCCTGGAGTGAGCCAGCTGGGTGCATACCATCTCCTGGGCATTTTGCAGTGTCTAGTTAAGCTCACAGTCACACTGAAAGAGTGCCAATTATCAACATTCATTCTTCCTAAGGCACATTTACTGTACGTGCCCAGATTCATTTATAGAATTGTCTCTGTACACACACACATACGGTACATACATTGGCCAGCAGGAGTCACTCTGGATGTGTGATTGAGTGTGCCCTGCTTTGGCCTGGCATTTCATTCAGGACTGATTACTTACATCCAATACCATTTAATAGACCACTGCCTCTCTGCTTCCTGGAAATTGGAGCCAGCTTTCCTCCATCCATTAAGCTTCAGACTCACTTTCCCAGTTCTGTTCTCACATGGAGCAGTTGGAGACATGCCTGGAAACAGCTCAAGATGGAGCATTGGTTCATTGCAGGGCAAACACATGCATACCCACAGCAGGCTAATTCAGGGTCACCTAACACACCATGTTTGAGAGAAAACCTCATACAGACATGGAAAGAATGTGCAGACTCCATATGGACCGCGATCAAGGACTTTAGAGCTGTGACACGGCAGCACAAACCTCTGCGCTGCCACACCACCGGGATTAAGCTTAATCAGTAAGGGAATGACAGATGTATTATGTACTGTACATGCACACATTTACACATGTAGACATATGCATTTTTATGGCCATTATTACTTGCACAAATATATATAGAGATAGTTTTTATGGGCACGTATGCTAACCTATATATTTATAAAAGCCAAATACCACTGACTCGCTCATCATGAAATCTCCCGAACCATGAGGACTTGGGACTTGAAATTGGGAATGTAGATTACCCTTGACCCATAGGTGCTCTCTAAGAAACGGTTTTAAAAATTTCTGTCCACTTTTCACAAGAGAACTACTTCACGGATTTGGATCTGGTTGTTTTTTATAATTTGCTTGAACTTTCCGGTTGATTTTGTGACTTCTCTCATTGCGCTAAGTGTCACAGTTCACTTGCAGTACCGATGTATTTATGCAAATCCAAGAGAGTGGCTGTGGGCCGAGAGCAGGGGGGCGGGGCCTTCCTCATTCACACGCCAGCCTCCTCTCGCCACGTGTTGGAGCGCACCTCGTCTCCGCATAGCTAGCGATACCTATTTGTTCAGCAGACATTATCATCTACAGATTGTTAAGGAGTAACGTGTGACGTTTTTGAGAGAGAGATCAGAGCTCCGTATGTTTTAGAGGGTATCTTCTGATTGCCAGAGATATCACAGCCATATGCTTTTCTCCCCATATGGGGAACACAATCAGATACAGTGCCAGCGTCTACTGATTTTTAATGTTTGTCCTGCTTCATTACTATGTGGGCACAGCCACAGGGGATAGCTAGTGTATATACAGTATATGTAATATAAGCAAATACTTATTTATATTCCTACATTCATATATAGATACGCACAAGCTTAAAAATCAAACAATAATAACATCCCATAGAGTACATGTTGACATCTAGAACAACAATACAATTCATAATGTGTATCTCCAAATGAAGGATGTGTCTTTAAAAGCAGCCTACTGGATTTAGGCTTACACATAACATGCTCACCTTACTGGTCTTTCCATATTGTTTCCAGTGGAATACTAATATTAGGATCAGCATCTCTGACTGGTATGAACTAAACTGGCATTCCTGTGTTCCATAATCCGATGATGTAGCGTCTAGACAAAAGTGCATCTTTACATGTGACATCAAAATCAATCAGTGCTTAATACCTTCAGCAATGTTTGTATTTACAGTTATTGCAAAGAACTTACAATAATCATATCATCGACAGGTTATACTGTAGCTGCTCATGAACTTGTTTCTTCCAGTATGGCATTGTTTCAAACAGAGGCCTTCCCTGGTATTCATGGGTGCAAGGCAGGAACCCACCATTAATGACATCAAGAGTACAATCACACCAAGAACCAATTATTTAAATTATACAGTATATATTGTATAATAATTATATGCACTTTTAATTATATAACAAACTTATTATTATTATTATTATTATTATTATTATTATTATTATTATTATTATTATTATTATTATTATTATTATTATTATTATTATTATGTTTCTAGCTCCCAGGATATGCCTTCCCAGACCATCACTGACCAACAACCAAACCGGTCATATGCTGGGTGATGTTGCAGGCTGCATAACGTTCACCATGGCGCCTCCAGACTCTTTCATGTCTGTCACATGTGCTCACTGTGAACCTGCTCTCATCTGCGAAGACAACAGGGTGCCAATGGCAAAGCTGCCAATTGTGGTATTCTCTGGCAATTGCCAATTGAGCTGCACAGTGAAGGGCTGTGAGCGCGGGTCCCACTAGAGGGCATCAGGCCCTCATGTCACCCTGATGGAGTCTGTTTATGACAATTTGGTCAGAAACATTCACACCAGTAGCCAACTGGAGGTCACTTTGTTAGCTTTGGCAGTGCCCCTCCTGTTCCTTCTCTCTCAAAGGAGCAGATACTTGTCCTGCTGCCTGGGTTGATGCTCTTCTACGGCCATATCTTCTGTCATGGCCAGTCTCCTGATATGTCCTCCATGCTCTGCAGACAGTACTGGGGGACTTAGCAAGCTTTCTTATGATGGCACCTATGGATGTGCCATCCGGGAGGAGCTGAACTACCCATGCAACCTGAAGGCGCTGCAGGTGCCACCTCATGTAATGCCAGTAGTGACAAGGACACCAGCAGAACACAAAACTAGAGAAGAATTAGTCAGGAAGGATCAGGAGAGAGCAACTGTCTGTGCTCAACATTCCCTATTTGGGGGTGTGTTGCTGTTGCCCCTCCAGTGCCCCTGTTGTCACTTTCATTTGCACCAAAGCAGGTGATGTTGATTGACAATCGCTTGTGCTTCCTAATTGACACATTAATATCTGAGGCTTCACAGGCTTGGTGTGAGACTGTCATGATTAAGTAGTCCTGCGTTTTTTGAGCAGTGTATATATAAGCATATATCTGTATATACAGAATAACAAGAATAACAAGAATATATATATATTCTTTCACTACACTTCACTTTCATTATTTTCCAGGTAATGTTATAACATCTAAATATTTTTACATTTTTTCACTATCATGTTAAGTTAATCTGAGGTACAACAGCTCCTTTATTTTTAGACCTAAGTGAAAAGTATTTTTACCAAATACAGCATATCATTTTATACAGTATAATAAAATAAAGCTTTAATGTAAAGTACCTCATAGTTAAGTATGTATCCAACACTTATTCATTTAGCAGAATTGTGTAAAGAAACACTAAGTGGGCTTCTTAATAGCAACAGCAATACCTTATATAGTGCCTCAGTGGGACCGGGAGAGCAGTCAGAAGTTGTCTTTTTTAAATTTTCTCCCTTTATTGTCATTCTTATGTCTATCTATCTATCTATCTATCTATCTATCTATCTATCTATCTATCTATTATATAGTGCCTTTCATATCTATCTATCTATCTATCTATCTATCTATCTATTATATAGTGCCTTTCATATCTATCTATCTATCTATCTATCTATCTATCTATTATATAGTGCCTTTCATATCTATCTATCTATCTATCTATCTATCTATCTATCTATCTATCTATCTATCTGTCTCTGTTGTTTTTCACTCTCCCTTTGAGGGTCTTTGGAAAGACTTTACTTTTAAAAGGCACTATATAATGCAGATTGCCCTAATACTTTTTCCCCCATGACTCTGAATTGGACAAATCTGTTTTGAAAATGGGTAGATACAGTATATGTTTTCAGTATTACACATTTTATCTATTTTAAGTTCTGATATAATTTCTTTTATTTTTGTGATGTCAAATACTCCCTGCCTTTTCATTGTTTAACAGATCATTATACAGACTCTGTCCATTATTTCTTTAATTGTTTCACTGTTGTCCACGAAGGTCCAACCCATTGAGGCCGCTCTCCCCGCTCCATATTGACGTGTATCCCTAAAGTTGTGATTGGCAGGGTAGGACAGAGTAGGAGATCATTGGTGACCACTAAAGCCAAAATACAGACACTAATGCCTTGGAATCCACCCATCAGTGAAAGCTGTCATACTAAAACATTGGCCAACAATGACTTCTTCCATTGAATCATATGTGTATTGTAAAAAAAAATAATACATAAATACATGATTTATTACAGGAACTGTGGGAGTTGTGGCGTAGGCTTCTAGCCATGCAGAAGAGGAAGCAGCAGGCCATTTTTTTAATCGACAGAGATAATTATGGCAGCTGCCAGCTCTTGAGTGGAAATGCTTCCCAAGTCCTCTGACTTCAACGTCACGCATCACCCACAGAAGACCAGAGGCAGGCAGGCACCTTGAACTTTTTGGGCTTTTCCTTTATTTCTGTCTCCTCCTTCTTTATGTTGCTATACGCGCTCACACTGAAGGCCTCGCAAGCTCATGGTTGACTGAACTGCCAAAAGGCTGCAGACATCTATCAAAACTTGATAACCTGTGTTTAACTCAAGAGGATCGAATAACTTGGCAATGCATTGCATGCTGGGTAATGCTGCAGGTATTTTTTTTTTTTTTCATGTCTTGGGCACATTCCTGAGGCAAAGTGGAAACAAAGGCACACATGTAAAAGCACTAGGAAATAAAGTTCCTGCTGTGAGGTACCTTTCGTCATGCAGAAACATCAACAGACTGCTCCAGTGGGCCTCTCACTACGAGCGCAGCTTTTAAAGGAACTGATATGGGTTTTTGATGCTAAAAAAAAAAAAAAACAAAACAAAAGTTTCTGCAGGTTCTTGTCAAATGACAGGCTCACAAGGGATTCATTTTTAGTTAGGATTCAATCTTAAAGTTTTTTTTTTGTTTTGATAGATTTCAATGCACAAGTCAAATACAAAAGAAGTAACAGCGGACTGACAGTGCGCCGTGGAAAAGTGTCGGCCTCATCTCCTCATCTGCATTATTTAACGCTTTTCATAGATTGTAGTCAATCTGTCGGTGTCCCCTGTGATGTCCAAAGGACACAGCTTATATCATAAAGTGGGTAACTGGGGGACCCCATGGAGGTGGAAATAAACCCATTGTTGTTCTAAGTAAGGTTTGCTAATTTAGTACGCATGCATTATTACTGTGTTTTCTACCATCTGATTCAGGGGTTTGTCAGCGATGTGTTTTTGCTCCTACTCTGTTCAAAGCTTGTATGGAGTGGGCGTTGGGCAAGGGTGTTGGGTCCAGCGGCTCTGGGGCATCTGTTGGTGCAGAGAGACTCACGGATCTTGACTTTCCCAACGATGTTGTGATCTTCATGTAGTCAATGGAGGCTTTGATCGGGGCTCTCGAGATACTGAGCGAGGAGTCTGAGTGTCTGGACTTGCGAGTATCCTGATAAAATCCAAGACGTCGGCCTTTAATGAGCACGGCCATCAGCAGTGTGTCTGTCTGTGGAGAGAGTGTCGACCTCATCGAGAGGTTTACTTACCTTGGCAGGGACATTCATGTCTCCAGTGTCCTATGAAGTCTGTAGACGGATTGGGAGAGCATGGGGGGTCATGAGGTCACTGGAAGGGGGCGTGTGGTGCTCCTGATATCTCAGCAAAAGGACGAAGGTCCTAGTTTTTAGAGTCCTGTTGCTTCCTGTTGTGAGACAAGGATGCTCTCCAGTGACCTGAGATGAAGACTGGACTCCTTGTGTCTCTTCAGAGAATCCGTGGGTAACGCTGGTTTGACTTTGTGTTGCTCATAGAGTCCAGAATGAGGCACATGAACTGCATTATGAGGGAGCGTCAGTTACGGCACTACAGCCATATGGCGCGTTTCCCTGAGGGTCATGCGGCTCATTGTTGAGGACCCGAGTGGCTGGACCAGGCCTAGGGGTCACCCACATAACACTTGGCTGCGGCCAATAGAGGGTCATTTCTGGAGGGTGGGACTGGACCATGTGTCTACCTGTTGCCAACCGGGATCTCGAGTTGCTTCGCCGTGTAGTGGGTGAGGCAACGCGCTGTACCAGTGCATGCTCCCCAACCTGACTTGACTTGTCTTACATTACTACCTGGAAATGGAGTACTAGAGTGTTGGACCGTGTTAGCCATTATGAATGTAGTGAGAAGTCAAGCAAAATGACACCTTTTATTGGCTAACTAGAAAGATTACAATATGTAAACTTTCAAGTCAACTCAGGCTTACATCTACCTGGAAATGGGGCATTGTCTGTACTGAGTACCAGTGCGTACCAGCCCACCTGAAGCTCTGACTTTACCCCATCTTGGAAATGATGTAAAACTAATCCCATCCAAGTAGAACATTAGAACAATCTACAGTAGACGAGAACAGCCCATTCAGCTCAACAAAGCTCACCAGTCCTGTCCACTTAATTCTTCTAAAGTAAGCTCAGGTTGAGATTGTAAAGTCCCTGAAGACCTCCTGTCTACCACACTACTTGGTCTCTTATTGCAAGTGTCTTTGGTTGTCTGCATTAAGAAAAACTTCCTAATGTTTGTATGAAGTTTCCCCTTAATAAGTTTCCAACTGTGTCCCCGTGTTCTTGATGACTTCATTTTAAAGTCACCGCTGGACTAATTCCCTTCATCATTTTAAACACTTCAGTCAGGTCTCCTCTTGATCTTCTTTATCTTAAACTGTAAAGGCTCAGCTCTTTTAATCTTTCCTCATAACTCATCCCCTGTAGCCCTGAATCAGCCCAGTCGCTCTTCTCTGGACTTTTTCTTGTGCCGCTCTATCCTTTTTGTAGCCTGGAGACCCAAACTGTGCCCAGGACTCCAGATGAGGCCTCACCAGTGTGTTATAAAGCTTGAGGAGAACCTCCTGTGACTTGTACTCCACACATCAAAGTGGTGAACACTGTCTAGACGTTGATAGCATAGCGACCACTACAACTCCTAAATCCTTCACATAAGGTGTACTCTTGATTTTCAGAGCTCCCATTTTGTATTCATATAGGGCACAAGTCCTTATGGTGGTAGTTACTTTATCCCACCTCCTGGTGTTAAACTGATCCCATCTGAATAAGGCTATACTTGCATGCACTAATCAACATGTCATCACTTTCTGGCGCCTCTCTTATTGGTGTCTTCTCTTTCATGTACACTGTTTCAGGGTTTTTATACATTTTTTTTTCTTGGGTTTTGTGGACCTTTACAGGGTTTTTAAGCTTGTAGTCTATGGCAGGCTTGTCATTCCCCAGGCCGCCAGATGGAGCTCTCCCTGCAGCATGGAGGTGCCCTGGATACCAGCAGGGAATCATGGTCCTACAGCCCTGCTGGATACCACAACAGAGGATGCTGCAGGGAGGCACAAAGAGTCATATTTGCCCTACGCCCCGGAAGTACGTCCGAGTCACATGGACAAGAGGAATGACGTACTTCCGGGGTGAAGAAGAAGACTTTTTATCTGACCCGGAAGTGATAGGAGATCACATGGACTGGGGGATTGGAAGCACTTCCGGGTCAGGGACTATAAAGGATTGTGGCAAAGCCCCAGACGTCGAACTGAGCTGGGTGGAAGGGTGGCAACGCGTCTGGGAGTGATGGAGAGTTTATTATTGATTATTAGTATTGTGATTAATGAGTATGGTGGGGAGGAGGGTGCTTTGTGCACTGTTGTGTATTAATAAAGTCAACATTTGGACTTTTAGCTGGCGTCTGGAGTCAAGTCTGAGGGTTCAAGAGGACGACAGCGCCCTCTATCTGTCAAAAGCTCCTGGAATGTTTTCTGGTTATGAATTCATGTAACAATTTTCGCATTTTTTTATTTTTACATTTTGCCACCATTGTGTTTTCTTATGGGTGCAGCCATTTGAATACATGTTGTCCAGAGATGTGCAGCTTATGATGTCACAAAGGCGGCGAGACAAAAGATCACCAGTACAGCACAGTATCTCAGATAATGGTTGACACCCAAACCCTTTCCTGTTTAAAACAAAAAATAATTTCTTACTCTGTACTTTGGTAACACGTTTTTTGTTCTCCTTCTTGACTTGATCTTTCAGTTTTGCTGCTTCATCTGTTACGACCTTCGCATGTCTTATGTCTCTTCTTCCGATCCGTTCTCAAGCCATGCTATTTTTCCACCTTAGCACAACATAACCTCAGGTCGACACGTGTCCCAATTAGCGACCTTTTATTCGGTTGCCTCTATTATGTCACGGGGTGCGCACATCTGGATCCTGACCTGGGCAACACCTACGCAAATATCTGCTTTTGTAAGAAAACATAATCATGATGAAATGGTAAAAATACAAAACTCGTTGCGATACGCCGGTTTTTCGAGGCAGCTCAGGCCCCTTCTTTAGGCAACTGCATTTTGTCAATTCAACAGATGGGGCATCACAAAGATTTGTAGTAATAAAGTACATTACAATTGCAATACAATTTATTTTTTGTATAGCCCCAAATCACACAAAAAGTTCCGCAATTGACTTTAACAGGCCCTGCCTCCTGACAGCCCTCCAGCCTTGACTCTCTAAGAAGACAAGAAAAAACTCCCAAAAAAAAAAACCCTTGTAGGGAAAAAAATGGAAGAAACCTTGGGAAAGGCAGTTCAAAAAGAGACCCCTTTCCAGGTAGGTTGGGCGTGCAGTGGGTGTCAAAAAGAAGTACAATATAATACACAGAACAGAACAAATCCTCAATACAGTATAAAATGTAGAAGTACGGAGTAGAATTTAACAGTAGATGATATCACAGAATATGATTTGGATTTCTTTAGAGTCCTGGAGACCTCATTCATCAAGCTGCCTCCCCCATTTGGCCATTTCAAAGCTGAGACAGCGCTGGGCCAGCCAATCCAATGAAAGGACCCCTCTACCCGATGATTCCTGTGATCCTCCATCAGAGATGACTTTACCTGAGGCAGGCAAAACAACTTGGCAGGTGGGCCGTGGCACCAAGTGCCACATTTGAGTACCGAGAAGAGAAACAGAACAGGTGAGGGTCAGTAACAAATTCTAACTATCATGTTACTTATGTTTTAGTGCTAATGACTGACAACAGAGATGCAGTCTGTACAGTTAATCAGCAGCTCTAGTCAGGGTGTGCTAAACTGAAGTAGTGGGATTTAAAAGCTGTGACTAAAGGGGCATCTCTTATAGTAGCAGGCAGACCACTCCACAGTTTAGGGTTCCTGTAACTAAAAGCTCGACCTTCCACTGTTATTTTATTAATCCTTGGAATCATAAACAGACCAGCATCTTGAGATCTTAATGTTCAGACAAGTAAGCCTGACCTTGGCCATTTAATGCTTTATATGTTAAAAGGAGGATTTTGAAATCTGCCCTAAAGTACAGGGAGATTCACTCTGAATAGGCCCCAAATATTCTGTAATGACTCTCGCTAGAACAAAGCAATCCGAATAAAACAATGTGCAATGTGCTCCTCAGTAAATGGAGCTTCGAACAAACCGGGATGCCCCTGCGTCAGAATTATGAGGTAGGCATCGGACAGCCGTTTAACCTCCATTTGCAACTTCTGGGTGCATCCCGCCCATACCCCTTCACTTAGTCACTCGACTTCTCATCAGGATGGTGGTGTACAGTATTGAGCAGTGAGTCTTCATGGTGCAAACCTACTGGGTCACCACATCGTTTAAGTGATGTTAGAATCACCTGGATGATTGTGAGTTAACAGAAGGTTACTTCCAGCAAGATGGAGCATTGTGTCACACATCGGCAAGGAGCATGGTAGCAATGGAGTCCTTCTTCAGCAACAGAGGCTTTGGCCTCCACGTTCGCCAGATCTGACACCACCAGACGTTTTCCTTTGGGGTCCGCTTAAAGGAAAAGTCAATCAGAACAAGCCTGGCACTGTGGAAGATTTGAAGGAACATATCCAACTTGAAATTGCTGCCATTCCCCCCGAGACACTAGCCGATACGTTCAGGAACATGGAGCGCCGCGTCAAAATGTGTCTAACAAAAAAATGGAAACCACTTACAGCATCATATGTAATGCAATCGATTACACATACGTCAAGGTATATACTGTAGCGTATTTATTTGGTTCAAATTGCTTTAACCTAACACGAGTTACAATAGATATTACAATATCATATTATGAATTAATTTAACACAAAAACCCCACAAAAAGTTTACAAAACCTAGGGATAACTGCATAAAATGTCTAAAATAAATTAAAGACAAGACTCCAATATGGCAGCACCATGACTGGTGAGCATCTTATTTAAAAACATATAATACTAGCTGTGTAAGCCCATGCTGTGAAAAGCCCAGGCTCCTAGAAACCATGGATTCTGGGACTTCAATCAATCCATCGCATCAGTGAGCGGCTGAGCGAGGTTCTCTCTCCTCTGCAGTTTTGTTTGCCAATGTGCTCGCCTCCATTGTATATCAGCGGCTAAGCGAGTCTCTCTCTCCTCGATGGTTTTGTTTTGCCGATGTGCTCGCATCGCTTGTGCATTAGCGGCTAAGTGAGTTTCTCTCTCCTCTGAGGTTTCGTTTTGCCGATGTGCTCGCCTCCATTATATATCAGCGGCTAAGCGAGTTTCTTTCTCCTCGATGGTTTCATTTTGCCGATGTCCTCACATCACTTGTGCATTAGCGGCTAAGTGAGTTTCTCTCTCCTCTGAGGTTTCTTTTTGCCGATGTGCTTGTCTCCATTGTATATCAGCGGCTAAGCGAGTTTCTTTCTACTTGACGGTTTTGTTTTGCCAATGTGCTCGCATCGCTTGTGCATTAGCGGCTAAGTGAGTTTCCCTCTCCTCTGAGGTTTCTTTTTGCCGATGTGCTCGCCTCTATTGTATATATCAGCGGTTACGCGAGTTTCTTTCTCCTCAACGGTTTCGTTTTGCCGATGTGCTCGCCTCCATTATATATCAGCGGCTAAGCGAGTCTCTCTCTCCTCGATGGTTTTGTTTTGCCGATGTGCTCGCATCGCTTGTGCATTAGCGGTTAAATGAGTTTCTCTCTCCTCTGAGGTTTCGTTTTGCCAATGAGTTTGCCTCCGTTGTATATCAGCGGCTAAGTGAGTTTCCCTCTCCTCTGAGGTTTCTTTTTGCCGATGTGCTCGCCTCCGTTGTATATCAGCGTCTAAGCGAGTTTCTCTCTCCTCGGCGGTTTCTTTTTGCCGATGTGCTCACCTTCATTGTATATTATTAGCTAAGTGAGTTTCTCTGTCCACTGAGGTTTCATTTTGCCGATATGCTCGCCACCATTGTATATCAGTGGCTAAGCAAATTTCTCTCTCCTCTGTGGTTTCGTTTTGTCGATGTGCTCGCCTTGCTTGTGCATTAGTGCCTAAATGAGTTTCAATGTCCTTTGAGGTTTTATTTTGCCGATGTGCTCGCCTCCATTGTATATCAGCAGCTAAGCGAGATAGATAGATATATAGATATAGCTATATAGATGTAGATATAAATATAGATATAGATTTAGATAAGCTACCCAAAAGGTCACAGTTTTGTCATGATTAAAGTTTAGTGGCACGTCTTATACAATTAGAAAGTTGAGCCCCCATGGCTGTTGTCTAAACCCTATGGGTTTGTTCTGATTTGACATGCAGTGGCCTGGTGGTCCAAGCCATTAGTCATCCATGACCTAATTCTAGACATACAAGCCCTAAATAATGAGCATCTGGCATGTTTTTGTTTTAGAAGGGAATCTGGAGTGGTATGGTGGCACTGGTGCTCCAGAAAGGTCAGAAATACCAGCCTAAGCAGAGAGGGGGCGCTCTCACTAACAGCATCTCCTTTTCCATTTGCAGTTCACTCACTCGTTAGCCGGAGAAATGGATTCCTCATCTTCTGCTCCTGCCACAAAGCCCAGCTCCTTCCGGGATGATGTTATAAAAGCCTCAAAGCCAGCTGGAGTTCAATTGAGGACCACCAACTAAGGTAGAAAGATCGAGCCCTTGCCTTTTCTTTTCATTAACTGAGTGTATACCAGTTGTTTTGCCTTTTTCTTTGCCCTCTTTAAATCTTTGAATCCACTCTCATTAAACAGGGTTGGTATCCCAACCCTTGTTTCATTTTTCCAGCTCACAGTGCCTTACAGCTCCTACACCCAATTAAAATTGTCTTTTGGATCACTTTATCCCAAAACATTGTAAATGATTAGTTAATTCAAAAATCAAAAGGGGGCCAATTTGAGCACCTGTGCCCTACAATGGAGGGGCATTGCTTCCAGGGATGGTTTCACGCCTTGCAATCTTTGTTACCTAGAAGGGCTCTGCCTACCTGGATTCTATTAAGTGAGTTAAAGCAACATATGGAGAGGCAGATTTCCAAAGCTGGAGCGTATTATTGTTATCCTAACAGATGAACCAGCAAATTCCAGCTAAGTGACACAAAGGAGACGAGGTTCAAGTGAAACCTAAAGCCCTCGATGGCGATAGTGATTTCAGCCAGTGAAGCGTCTCATGGCTGGCACTGAATCATCCCATTGAAAATCATGTAAGCATCTCCCCGGCATGTCGTCCATCCATAAGGCCCCATTTGTGTGATTCAGACTTGCTCTCCAAAAAGCAAGCTGCCTTTGAAAACATACAATGAAAACACCTTTGAGCGAAGGCTGGTGTCGAAAAGCAGCTTTTAAACACTGTAATCGGCAGGAGTGCGGCGGGCCCGAAGGCAAGCCGAGCTTTGACAGGCGGTTCAGAGCCTTGTCGTGTCAAAGAGGGGCGCCTCCGGCAGACAGCAAGATTGAACTTGAAGCAAAAAGAAGCACTGGCAGGCTCAGAGCTGCTGTTGTGTTTTGTCAAGAGAATTGAAGGTTGCCATCACCCCCTCCTTGTTTAATTTATTTAAATGCACTATTTATTGTACTTGTGGTGTTTATTGAACAATTTGCTCAATTTCTGAAATTCCAATGTACAGAGTAAGAAGGTGAGGGGATGGGCTGGGTGATGGCAACTGTGACCTTCATTGTAAGCCACTGTAGGCATGTAGGAAATGTACTTGTATGCCATGTGGGAAAAGCCATTACACAGCTTATGGGGGCATGGTGGGTACTGGGAATTAGGCCAGAATACCCCCAACCCATCAAAAACACCCCTCTGCTCTGCACCTTAGCCTACAGGTAAAATACAGCAGTCACACCCCTTCTTAAAAAGAAGAAACGCAGACAGAAACTCCAAAGAATGGCTAATTTTATTCAAAACTCAGTCCAGTGGCAGCCATTTTAGAGAAAAACAAGGGTTCAAGTCTGGGCATCTTGTTTAAAAGATACAGACTTTGATTAGTCATGGATTATAATCAATAAGTTGCTTCTTTTCTGCAGGGAAGATGTTGATGCCTCTCTGCTCTAGGACACAAGTTTGATGTCCAAAATGTGGAGTTCGCACGGTCTTAAAGTGTCTGTGTGGCTCTCCTCCTACGGTGCAAAGGCATGTGGTTACATTAATTGATAGATAAATATAAAAGGCACTATATAATAGATAGATAGATAGATAGATAGATAGATAGATAGATAGATAGATAGATAGATAGATGTGAAAGGCACTATATAATAGATAGATAGATAGATAGATAGATAGTAGATAGATAGATAGATACGAAAGGCACTATATAATAGATAGATAGATATGATAGATGATAGATATATAGATAGATAGATAGATAGATAGATAGATAGATGTGAAAGGCACTATATAATATATGAAATGCACTATATGATAGATAGATATGAAATGCACTATATAATAGATAGATGAAATGCACTATATGAAAGGCACTATATAATAGATAGATAGATAGATATGAAAAAGGCACTATATAATATAGATAGATAGATATAGATAGATAGATAGATGAAAGGCACTATATGATAGATATGAAAGGCACTAGATAGATAGATAGATATGAAAGGCACTATATAATAGATAGATAGATAGAGATAGATAGATAGATAGATAGATAGATAGATATGAAAGGCTCTATATAATAGATAGATAGATAGATAGATAGATAGATAGATAGATAGATAGATAGATAGATAGATAGATGTGAAAGGCACTGTATAATAGATAAGGTATTGCTGTTACTATAAGCCCCCTTAGTGTTTTTTCACACAATTCTGCTGAATGACCCATTGGCTGAAAGTCCTCCATGCTGGTGTGTGACAGAGAGGATGTGCAGCGTTGTTGCACTCGGCTTTGTATGCCTTGTCTCCTTTGTTACGACCTCCTAGGGTCTAGAGTCCATCCCATAACTGAGCCTTCCTCCTTAATCAGCTTTATAAATCTGTTGGATCTCTTGATGTGATGTAACCAACCCAGCATACCACAGCATAGACAATCACACTGGGCACCACAGAGTTGTAAAAGGATGTTAAGATGGCAAGGATGTTTCTTCCCACATTAAAGATTTCCTAAGAAAAAAAGAGCCTGCTCTCTCATTTCTTCTACAGTTCCTGTGTGTTACAAAACCAGTCCATTCTGTCATTAATGTAGACCCCTAAGTACTTGTAGGAGTGGAGCACCTCTACGTCCACTCCTTGAATAGTGACTGGACATAGAGACTCTTTCACGCAGTGAAACTCAATCAGCACCTCCTTGATTTTGCTGATCACAAAGTTCTCCCCCTTACTCCTCTCCCCTGTCTCACCCCCTTTATCAATACACCCCATAACTGCAGAATCATCTGGGAATCTCTGCAGGTGACCTGACCTGCTGTTGTATTTATAGTCGGAGGTGTAGAAAGTGAAGAGAGAAGGGGACAGGCCTGTTCCTTAAGTCTCCCAAACTGTGGTCTGTCCGTCCTCTTTACGATGTATTGTTCTCGCGCACATTTAGCCAAAGGCTAATTCCACCACGATGTGTTTAAAGGTGAGGTTTGTTTTTTAGCCCATAGTCATCAGGCTGTGTAATGCCTCCTCCAGTTGTGTCCTTCTTACTCCTAACCAGTATAAAATAAGTGCAAGTTGAACAAGATGACTTGTTGGCTGAGGTCTGCAGGACTCTGAACAAATCAGATATGTGATATCATCTATTCTTGCATTTTGCTCTGTACTTGTACTCTTACTATTGTACTATTGTGTAGTATTCCTGAGGTGTCCATGATAGATCATGAATAGCTCTGTGAAGAGGGTTACTTGTGTTCTGTTTTGTGTCTTGTATTTGCCCCATTTTTTGACACCCATTGCACACCCAACCTACCTGGGAAGGCGTCTCTCTCTGAATTGCCTTTCCCAAGATTTCTTCCATTTTCTTCCTATAAGGGATTTTTTGGGGAGTTTTGTCTGCTTAATGAATCAAGACTGGTGGGCTGTCATGAAACAGAGTCTGTTACGGCACTCCCTGTGTGATTTTGGGCAATACAAGAAATAAATTGTTGTTATTGTCCCTTTATACATTCAACAAATTCCTGTAGTCACACAAACCTGAACCTTGTAAAACTATATTATTGTAATTTCTAACAATTATTTGCTTTCAGCTTTACTTTAGCATATAGTAGACTGCCGTGAAGTTGCGGTTCAGAGTTCACGGCCTCAGTCTCTCGCGGATTTTTTCCTTAGAACCTAACTAATAATCGTTAACGGAAACCACAAATATCCTCCGCAATTCTTTTATGGCTTTTTTCGTGGCAATACTGTACTGCAGAGAGAACACAAAGCAACCGTATAGGAAAAGGACGCTTGTGATGGTGAAAGTAGCTAATCCGAGAGTGTTATTCATTTCTCCTTGCTGCTGATTGGCTGCTGCCCTGTGACGCATCACCAGCAGATGCAGCCCAGCATTCCCGTATCGTAACAGTTTACCGCGTGTAGCTATCTCGAGTGTTTCGCTGAGTGTTCTTGTGTTTTTCACTTTGTTCTTTTTAAAGCCCTAAGATGCTGCCCAAACACCCTGCACCTTCTAAGGCTTTTGGCAATGAACCTTAGCACCAGAAGAAGTTTAAGACAGTCCAGGAGAAGGTTGAACTACTGGATTTGCTCCAGGAACTAAAAAGTTACAGTATGCCGCAGTAGCCACCAGAGGAGCTGTCAATCCTCTGCTTTGCTGTGCAGTCATTATCTTTATTACATACCTTCATCGTACTGCACAGCTAATTCATCATCATCATCATCTTCAATCAAAATCTTTCATTATTGGTGAGTACCTGTACATTTTACTGTATTTTTATTAAATTTAATTATTACGTATTTACCCTACTTATACCAAAGAAAACGACAGCGCATACCAAAGAAAATGCGCTTGCATGAATCACAGTACATATAGGGGTAACAGATGTATTTTACATTCTAGCACTACAGGAGATATAGCAGTACAGTACTGTACAGTATACGGGTTTACCTTTACATTCTTTTTAGGGTAATGTGTTAATTAAGCTGAGTCTGAAATGAAATTAAAGTGTTTTGGGGGCATATTTAGGGTTTAAACTATAAAAATAGGCATTTATAAGCATTGTTTTGATCGCATCCAAAATTTCGGTTTTTAACAATTCGCGGGTGCTCTAGGAATGTAATCCCGGCGAATTTCGGGGGTCGTCTTTATAATGTTTTTCTGTTCATTGACTTTATCATGATCTGATCATTTTGAGTTCAAATAAAATCGTTACCCTAGAACCGGTTGTATGATTCTCATTCATTTGACTCGTGAATGAATCATTACCCACGAACGAGTCACACGATTCTGGATCATTTGTAATTCTGTAACATAACATCTTATTTTAAATATTTTTTGTACGAATACAGGACAGGGTCATATGAAATATCACAACATTGTGACTTTCACATTTTTGCCAGTGTTTTCCATTTATCCGTCTGTCCATTTTTAAATCTATTTATCTGAGTCTGGGGAGGAGTGGTGGCTCTTAGGTAGGGATCTGCATTGGTAATCGATAGGTTGCCGGTTCGAATTCCGTAAATGCCAAAAGTGACTCTACTTCATTGGGCCCTTGAACAAGGCCCTTAACCTGCAATTGCTCCATCTAGAGTATGACGTTAATCTGCGTCCAGCCCTGCATGTAGGTCTTCCAACCTGCAGGGTAAACCTCCAGCCACCATACAAAACTCACATTGGTTCCATTCCATCTGAAATGGTGTGGTGCTGAGGGGTCACCCGTTGCATGGCTGCACTCGGGTCCTAATCTGGGGTCCTGAGTTGTTTTGTCATGTGGTGGGTGTGGCAATGCGCTCCTAACCTCTCTCTCTATCTATCTATCTATCTATCTATCTCTATCTGCGTTTGGATTATAGGCGGTCAGAGCCTACCTGGTACAGTCTTGTAGAAGGTTCAAACCAACCGTGGTCATGGTGCATGAACATTAGGGGCCTCACTTACACACGGATGCACCCACCCTGTCATCCAGAGTTGCTAAATAAATTGCACTTCTTTGATATGTGGAAGGGAAATGCGGAATCTGAAACCACCGCCACACCTTCCCACTTGCCATTTCTGACATTATTTAAGAGATTTAAATTAGGGAACTTCCGGCTATAAAAAGAATGGGCACAAAGCCTAGGAATTTTAAAAATGTTACACCGTACCTTTGTTTCTCATTTTATTTTTATTGATATCGGCCTGCCATCCTGTCCGTAAGTCCCCAGCTGGATATCAGGCATCCGTGTTGACAGCTTTCCTTCCTCATTTTTGAGGAGAGAAACCAAAAATGTTTTGTGCCATTATCTGTCTTCTTCTATCTCATCTTTCGGTTTCCGTTCTTTGAATTGAACTCTCTTTTTCTTTCCTTCTCTCTCTCTCTCTCTCTGTCTGTAATATAGTGCAGAACTGTTAGTAGAGTGATGGACAAATTCCCGTGTCTTCACTGACGTCTACTCTGGCTGGTTTTTGCTCCCAGGGCCCCAACTAACCCAAGAATAAACTAGTTTTATGACCATAAGTGGTCCTGTGCGACGGTCAGGCCATGGAAACAAAATGTAATTTCGGTATTAAAAGGCCACAAAGGATTAGACACAGGCCAAGCTCTTTAATTTTTGGTCCGTGTTTCCATGAAGTGTCCCTTTGTCCAGAATGTTGACACTCTGGCACCTCATCTGAAGTCACAGGTGCAAAATGTGTGGTATGGAGGCCACTAATAGAACAGTCTTTAAAACTAACTGCTTGTACAAGTGGACTTCGAATCAGGAGGCTCCTACCTTGCACTCAGTGCTAATGACATAGGATTTGAACTGGAGTAATGTGGGTTGCAGAATACAAAATGAATGAATGAACGAACGAATGAATGAATGAATGAATGAATGAATGAATGAATGAATTTCACTCCGATGCATCCTGTAAGGCTGAGCAGCTGGTGAGTCTTTACACTTTGGTTTGAAATGGGAAGACTTGAGTGTCTCTCTCTGTAGTTCTGCGGATGAATGCAGGGCTCAGAACTTCAAGGGTTACTGGTGCTGCTGACGCAAGGATTATATAATACAGCTTGCTGTGCCAAGTGGGGGGAGCTTTGTGCTTCCCGGGGTCTTGGAGGGCACAGAACTTTAATGCAGCCCATTGTGCTGGGGATGATTAGCTTTTGTTGCTAAAAACAAAACTTGATGGGTAATGCCAGCGCTCTTTCAAAGGTGCTTCATCGGCAACAATGGAAATACTGTCTTTCTTTTGTTGTTTTTCATTTTGGGCTTATTACTTATTAGCACTCAATCCTTTGATCCTGTCATTAGGCTTTTAATCCTGTGAGTGGCCAGCACTCCAAAGTCAACTTCTGTCCCCTTTCTTTTAATTTGGGTCTTTTTTTTTTTTCTGGTAGTAGTAACCCCTGCCTTACAACTCCAGCAAGTCAGGTTCAAGTCCAGACTGTGTAGAGTATGACTGTTCTTTGTGTGAGTTAGCCTTTTCTTTCATATTGCAAAGCAGTGCATGTTGGTTAAATTGTTTGAAACGTGGTCCTATATAAATGAGTGCATAGATTGCTATGCAATGGATTGGCATTCTCTGGAATATTAGTTGATTCCTGACGCTGCTGGGAGAGGCTCCTGCTCCCCATGACTCTGAATTAAATTAAGCAGCTTCAAAGTTGGATGTATGGTATCATATTCTATTGTCACATAACATCACCCACTTAATGGAATTCAGAGTCGTATCTGGGCCGCAGGGTGGCATGGTAGTGCAGCGGTAGCACTCATGTGGGTTCTTATCAGGGCTCATGTGCCAGTTCCTCCGTGAATGGAGTTTGCATGTTCTCCCCGTATCTGTATGGATTTCCTCTGGGTGCACTGCTATCCTCACACTAACCAAAGATATGCAGGTTAGGCGAATTGCTGACACTAAATTAACCCTAGTATGTGGTGCGTGTGTGTGTGTCCACCCTGGGATGGCCTGGCATCCTGTCCAGGGTTTGTTCCCACCTTGCATTACATGGCTGCTGGGATTGGCTCTGACACCACGGTCCTGATCTATATTAAGCGGGTTAGAAAACAATATTACATCTGGACAATATTATATTATCCATCCATGTGTCTACCAAACTTGCTTCATCCTGAGTAGGGTTGCTGGGAAGTTGTAGCCTATCCCAGCAAGCATAGGGCACAAGGCAAGGACAATACCTGTAAAGAGAGTCAGTCTGTCACAGGGTATATGATATGATATGATATTATATTATATTATATTATATTATATTATATTATATTATATTATATTATAGATAGATAGATAGATAGATAGATAGATAGTTAGATAGATAGATTTATTAATCCCAAGGTGAAATTCACTATATTATATTATATTATATTATATTATATTATATTATATTATATTATATTATATTATATTATATTATATTATATTATATTATATTACTGTAGCACTTACTTACTTAGCACTAAGGTTCTCCTGTGCATTTGGGGGCATTGCAAGTTGGCACCATCTTTTTCAATCAGCTGCTACTCCTTCGGCATCTTGCCAGACGATGTTGATTTGTTTCAGGTCATCGTGAAATGTTCTGCACCACGTTAGCTTTGGCCTTCCTCGATTCCACATCCCTTCTGGAGGAATCCATTTCATGGCCATCTTTGAATGGTGGTATTCGGGGAGACACAGGATATGGCCAGCCAGCCTCATTCACTGTTCTGCAAACAATTTCAGACAGTGGATGTGCCTTCGTCCTTTTCAAGACCTCTTCGGAGGGAATGTGGTCATGCCATCCTATCTTCAAGATCTGTCTCAGATCTCTCTGTTGGAACACATTCAGCTTCATTTATTTAGAAATCAAGGGCAGGAACAATCCCTCGGCTGGTGCAAGTCCATCATACAGAATGTTTTCTCTCTCTCTATATATATACATATTGTATATATATATAGAGAAAGAAAGAGAGAGAGGTCTCTTATGCTTTATACACACACACACACACACACACACATATATATATATATATACAGCAATGCCTGTGCTCGAGAGGAATGTCATCCAGCATCTACAAGAGGAAGGAAATGTCTGATAAACAAAGGCTAGTGGTTAGCGTAAGATAGTAAACTGTGTGGCATGCATTTGTTCGTCACGTCATCTGGCGTCCGCAACAGGACTGGAATGTCCAACAAAGAAAGGCAACGATAAATCAAAAGTAAGAGGGATGTGACACATGTCCAGGGAATAGAGGTTTGTAAATGCACAGTGCGATCGAAACAGATGGAATTACCATTGTACCATTAAGCCTCTTTTAATAAACGGTTCTTTTGCTATACTAGCTATACTATCCCTAACCCTAACCGTAACTGTAACCTGAACCTACTTGCCCTAGTATACAGTAAAAGTCCATGAGAACAGAAGAAACATAAGAAATTTGACAAACAAGAGGAGACCATTCAGTCCATCAAGCCCTTTTGTGTAGCTAATAGCCAAGCTCTCCCAATATCTCATCCAGATACTTTTTATCCATTCTCAAAATTTCTGCCTCAACTACATGTCTCGGTAGTTTGTTCCATTATAAAATGAATAGTGAGAGCCAGAGGTAAACACTCAGGAAACTACGTAATATGCTGGTGGAGATTCCATTCACTTTGCCTTGGGCCAGGTGGGGAGATTATAAGGGTACTGACTCAGAGAGGTATATGTCTCTAAATTCCCAGAGCTATACGTGCATAACCTACTTATCCAGAACAGGGTTTTGGGACCAGCTTGAGCCTATCCCAGAAATCATCGGGTGAAAGGAATGGAACAATCCCTGTATGGGGTGCCAGTCCACCACAGGGTACATTACAACCCCAATTCCAATAAAGTTGGGTGGCTGTGTAAAATGAAAATAAAAACAGAATGCAATGATTTGCAAATCTCATAAATCCATTATATTATATTATGTTATATTATATTGTATTATCCACCCATTATCCAACCCACTATATCTATTATATTATATTATATTATATTATATTATATTATATTATATTATATTATATTATATTATATTATATTATATTATATTATATTATATTATATTATATTAGCTGTGTAAGCCCATACAATAAAAAGCATGTGATCCTAGAAACTATTGAAATCATCAGAAAAAAAAAAATGAAATGTCGAGATGTCAGGCAATTGAAAGTTTCTTCAGAGGTTTCATTGTGCTGATATGCTCACCTCACTTGTGTATTAGCAGCGGGAGGAAAAGTAAAAGGGATACCGTTTGTCGATGTGCTCGCCTCTCTTCTATATTAGCGGCTAAGCGAGTGACTCTTTCTTTGGATGTTTCGTTTTGCCACCGTGCAGGCCTTGCTTGCTTATGTCATGTTTTTTCTTTAAATCAGGCTTATTTATAAACCTACATACATATGTTTGGTATCATACTTTTCAGAATTTGTTGAACTTTAATGTGTTGTTGTTAGAACAACGCCCACGGTCCAATCACTTCTCATTTGTGTGAATGCTATTGTCAGGCATAGTTCCTGCACTCTCAGCTCCAAGCCGGGAAATAAAAGACAAAGAGTAGAAGACAAAGTAGAATATCGTAAGGAGGTTCAAAAACATTGGCGCGATACACATGCAGAGCAGGTTAGAGATTATGAAAGTACTAAAATTTGAAAGTCTCAAAAAACTGATAGTAACTGATAACACAGAAATTATTACTTAGTGAAATAACGGAACAGAGAAAAGAGATGGAATATATAGACATAGGTGATATGACAGAAGTATGTAGATATTGTTTGGCTTTAAACTTTAAGTTGGAGATTTGTAGATTGTCTAATTCGTGTTGCCATCAAATTATTATCCATCCATTATCCAACCCACTATATCCTAACAGCAGGGTCACGGGGGTCTGCTGGAGCCAATCCCAGCCAACACAGGAAGCAAGGCAGGAAACAAACTCTGGGCAGGGTGCCAGCCCACTGCAGATATTATATTATATTATATTATATTATATTATATTATATTATATTATATTATATTATATTATATTATATACTATGTGCAGTTGAAAATAATGACCCTGTAAACTTATCCATCCATCTGTCTTCTAAATCAGGTTATCCCTACAGGTGGCTCAGTAGTAATGCTACTTAATTGCAGTAAGGAGATCATGGGTTCATGTCCCAGGTCCTCTTTTGGAGTTGTGAGAAAAAGTGCTATATAAATGTAATGAATTATTATTATTATTATTATTATTATTATTATTATTATTATTATTATTATTGAGTGCATGGTCTCAGGGAAGCTGGTGTCCTATCTCAGCAATCACTGAGCTTAAACTAGAAGCAGCCCCTGGACAGGGTAACAGTCCATGAAAAGATGGTGGACACTATCCCAGCATCTCAGGACACAGAGCAGGAAAGGGCTCTCGACAGGATGCCAGTCCATTGCTAGACTGGCTCACTTGAGAAGCATCCAACTGCAGATCTCTGCAGTGCCACAATTCAGGAGCTCAGTTGAACAACCTAAAAAGACTGTAAAGCAGAGCTCCACTGATCCCCAATCATTTCATGCCTGTATAACAAGTGATTTTGATATCAGAGCTCCCCTGAACATTCAGTTAGATTCCTGCTTTACTCACTGACACAAGACCAGCTTGGAATCGGCTGTTATCCTAATAACCCGTAATACGCATGTGTCTTAATGGGGAGAAACAATGCAGACCCAGGGAGAACACACAGCAAACGATTGCCCGAACAGCTTTAATGATGCTTGATCCCTGAAGTAGCATGCCGGCACCGCTACTGGTCAATTCTATTCATTTTCTGATCTTCTTCTTGAGTTTGGGGTTTCAGAGAGACAGTGTCTATCCTGGGAGGAAAGGATGTGAGGTTATGAGCGATCCCAGTCACACCTACACTCACATCCAGTCAACTACTATAAGACACACATCTTTGGGAGGCTGAAATAAAAGCAGAATAAGCAAAAAAAAAAAAAAACAGGCTGATGGGGAGAACATGCAAACTCTAAACTGACATTGCCATGACCCTAACCCTAACCCTAACCATAACCCCATATTATTTTGTATTATGTTGACAGCAAAATGATGTAGTGCTTAGTTCTGAGGCCTCTCTGATAAGGGTTCAAAACTCATGTCCGGTCATTGTATGTTTGGATTGGTGTGATTAATCGTTCATCTTAAAATGTTGAAATGTTCCAGTGTTCAAGGTAGTACATGTGTGGTGTGGAAGAATGTAAGAAAAAGCATTAAGCAACAAAAGTGAGACTAAAAGAGAGATTTTAGTGTGTCACCACACATGCCCAATAATAAACCATGCAAGATGTCGAGAACCCCTGACACGTTACACTGGCCGGGTTAGAGAAGGTTGCGCAGATCGTTTTCTGTTACTTTCCAGGGAACCACTTTGCCGTAATGGGGTGTGTCTTTATGCTGATTAAAGGGGCTTCACAATGTATTAGTGAACCAGTGTCAAGCTGAATATGGAGGTCAAAAGCAGAACAAATTCATTTCATGCCTCTGAGATCATCTCGGGTACAAAGCCATTGACACTGATGGGAAAACCACCAGAGCTGACTGACGTATACTTCATGGTGAACATGCGATGGTGGAGCTTCTCTACCAAGAAATGGGGGTTTGGCTGCAGCTGATTGACTGGAAACATTATAGGCAAGCCAAATTAACATTTAGATATAAATGCATTTTCAGATATCTGCAATCCAAGATATTTCAAAGACATTTCCAGATATCTCAAAGTAGCTTCCAGTGCATCTTCAAATATCTGAAGTAAAATTCAAGAAATCTCAAAATGAGGCCCTGTGAACCAGCCTGTCTTTTCATTTGGACTTCCTGTCTGTTTTCACATTCATTTGCAGATATGTACGAAATGGACAGAGAGCTATTTTAATATATTTTGAAATGTAATCAAGATATCCCAAAATGCATTGCATGCATCTTCATATTATGTTTAACGATATCCTTAAAACTCATTAACCTTTTATCAAGATATCCGAATATAACTTTCAGCTATCGATAGTACGATTCAAATTGTCTCACAAAAATTTTCCACATGTCTCAAAATACCTCCCTGCTCATTAGAAATCTTAAAACAGAGAGGAAATCCCCATTGAAAGAACAGAAAAAATACATAAGAAGTGATTTTTGAGATATCTCGAAATGAATTATAGGTATCTTAAAATCCATGCAAAGTCAAAATCTAATTGATAGATCTTGAAATGCACAGAAAGTTATTGTGAGATCTTATTTGAGAAGCTTATTTTTGGAAACCTTGACATCCTTTAAAAAAGCATTTGGATGAGATGTCGGGACAGCTGAGCGATTAGATAAACAAAAGAGCCTGATGGACTAAATGGTCCCTTCTTTTATTGTCAGATTTCTTATGTTCGTTTTAATTGCATTCCCACAGTATTCTAAACTGGAAAGTGTTGAGATTAACCTGTCAATTTGAGGCCTTAGGAAGTCAGCACATATGCCAACAATTGTGCCCGTGTGTGGTTTTATAATTTTTTTTTATATTTTTATATGTCTACAGCCTATATACTGTGGGTATCCTGCCCCAGGCCACTCATGATGTGCCAGCCCTCGAGTCTTAAGGAGGTAAAGTAGAAAAACCCACAGAGAGAACACCATGGAGAGAACACCATGCTGGCATATGAACCCCTAACTCAGCAGTGCTATCAAGTGCAGCATCCTCTGCTGTGGATGGAAGTTTTTTGTACCAACCCTGGCTGAAAAGGATTCATTTAAGCTTCATGAATATATGATGTGGCTCAGCGGTCAATTTACTGCCTGAAAAGTACAACGCTGCTTGTTCAGTTGCCAGTAGCAGTTTATTGTCCAATCCCAAGCAGGGCTCTGAGGCACACATAAAAAATAAACATCTTCAAGTGTATAGGCTGTAAATGTATAGACAGAAGTACAGTATGTGTAAGTAAATAGTAGGCTGTAAACATACAGTATATACTGTACAAAAGTCTCTATAAATATACAGTATATAGGCTGTAGACATGCGGAAAAAGTATCTGTAAGTATGCAGGCTGTAAACATATAAATATGTAAGTATATATAGGCTGTAGACATGCAGAAATAAATATGTGAAAGTATATAGGCTACAGACAAATACAAACAAGTAAATACTGTAATAAATAAAGAGTCTTTCAAAATAGAAAACGATTTGGGGATCGTCCCCATATATTGTCGTCCAGACAAAGTGAAAATACGGTTGATTCAAAATGACTTTTCAGTACAGAATGAATGAATAACTGTAACAAAATGGCGTTTAAATAACAGATGGGATGATGGGAGAGGAAATGGTTGGCAGGAAGTGACGATTGGAGGCGGGACCACGGAACCAACGTCATCGTGAGTAGACAGGAGTAGTTGAGTGTGGAACCGGAAGTGACGTCATTGGATGGGAACCGGAAATGACGTCATCGTGGCCATTTTGGAACTGAAAATGGATGGGTTTATTTTTCTTCCAGTTTTCTGTAGGTAGAAAGAGATTCAGGTAAGTACCACATGATAAACCCTTGTCTCGCGAGATTTCACTCACCTTTGGGCTCTTTGACTGCCTCCAACTCGCACGTGTGTGACAATACGTAGACTTTAAACATATAGAAATATGTATCTCTGAGTATGTAGGCTAAAAACATATAAAAATAAAAACTGTAGATAAACAGACATAAGTATGTGTAAGTATCTATAGACTGCAAACATATTAAAATAAGTATATGTAAATATGTAGGCTGTAAACATATACCTTATTAAATATACGTAAGTATATATAGGCTGTAGAAATATAGAAAAAAGTATCTAAGTATATATAGACTATAGACAAATAGAAGCAAATAAGTATGTGTGAAAAACTATTTGCCCCTTCCTGATTTCTTATTCTTTTGCATGTTTGTCAACAAAATGTTTCATCATCAAACACATTTAACCATTAGTCAAATATAACACAAGTAAACACAAAATGATAAATGATGGTTTTAGGAGAAAAAATCCAAACCTACATGGCCCTGTGTGAAAAAGTAATTGCCCCTTGTTAAAAATAACCTAACTGTGGTGTATCACACCTGAGTTCAGACTGATTACACACCTGTTTCAATCAAGAAATCACTTAAATAGGAGCTGCCTGAAGTAGACCAAAAGCACCTCAAAAGCTGACATCATGCCAATCCAAAGAAATTCAGGAACAAATGAGAACAGAAGTAATTGAGATCTATCAGTCTGGTAAAGGTTATAAAGCCATTTCTAAAGCTTTGGGACTCCAGCGAACCACAGTGAGAGCCATTATCCACAAATGGCAAAAACATGGAACAGTGGTGAACCTTCCCAGGAGTGGCTGGCCGATAAAATTACCCCAAGAGCAGAGACGACTCATCCGAGAGGTCACAAAGACCCCAGGACAACGCCTGAACTGCAGAAATATCAGTGTTCAAAAAAGTAAAATCCTAAGATTTCCAAGATAAACCACTAAGCAAAAGAACATTAGACTATTTTGCTAAGAAACATCTCAATGATTGCCAAGACTTTTGGGAAATACCTTGTGGACTGATGAGACAAAAGTTGAACTTTTGAAGGCAAATGTCCCGACATCTGGCGAAAAGGAACACAGCATTTCAGAAAAGAACATCATACCAACAGTAAAATATGGTGGTGGTAGTGTGATGGTCTGGGGTTGTTTTGCTGCTTCAGGACCTGGAAGGCTTGCTGTGATAGATGGAACCATGAATTCTACTGTCTACCAAAAATCCTGAAGGAGAATGTCCGCCATCTGTTCGTCAACTCAAGCTGAAGCGATCTTGGGTGCTGCAACAGGACAATGACCCAAAACACACCAGCAAATCCACCTCTGAATGGCTGAAGAAAAACAAAATGAAGACTTTGGATGGCCTAGTCAAAGTCCTGACCTGAATCCAATTGAGATGCTATGGCATGACCTTAAAAAGATGCTAGAAAACCCTCAAATAAAGCTGAATTACAACAATTCTGCAAAGATGAGTGGGCCAAAATTCCTCCAGTGTAAAAGACTCATTGCAAGTTATATATTGCAGTTATTGCTGCTAAGGGTGGCCCAACCATTATTAGGTTCAGGGGCAATTACTTTTTCACACAGGGCCATGTAGGTTTGGATTTTTTTCTCCCTAAATAATAAAACCATCATTTAAAAACTGCATTTTGTGTTTACTTGTGTTATATTTGACTAATGGTTAAATGTGTTTGATGATCAGAAACATTTTGTGTGACAAACATGCAAAAGAATAAGAAATCAGGAAGGGGCAAATAGTTTTTCACACCACTGTACATAGACTGTGAACATATAGTAATATGTATCTATAAGTATGCAGGCTATAAAAATATAGTTTAAATATATGTAAGTATATATAGGCTGTAGATATACAGAAATGCGTTTGTGTAAGTATATATAGACACAAACATACAGAAATAAGTATCTGTAAGTATATACATTATAGGCTATAAACAAATAAAAACAAGTAAGTACATAGACTGTAAACAAACACAGGGTGGTCCACATCTAATTATGCAGATCCAGATCATCTGGATGACTTTGATTTATGCGGGGACGATTCCAGTTCGGCGTGAAGACGATTCATCATGTCGTCAGTTCGCACACTTCTCGATGGTCCGGGATTTTTCAGGTAATTTTCTATGAAATAAACTTAATTAGTTATAGCGTAATGAAAATTGCATAATTAGATCTGGACCACCCTATAGAAATATATATCTGTACATATGTAGGCTATAAACATATAGAAATAAGTATATGTAGGTATATATAGGCTGTAGACATACAGAAATAAGGATATGTAGGCTATAAACAAATAAAAGCAAGTAAGTGCATAGACTGTAAACATATAGAAATATGTATCTATAAGTATGTAGGCTGTAAACTTATAGAAATATGTATATGTAATTATACTTAAGCTGGAGATATACAGAAATAGTTACTGTATCTGTAAGTATATAAAGGCTTCAAAACTATAGAAACAAGTACCTGTAGTTATACATATACAGTAGGTGGTATGCCTATGGAAACAAGTATCTGTAAGTATATATATATACTTTTAAATGATATAAAAACTGTATATCTATGGATGTAACTATTCTTACAGTATATCTGTAAGAATCTGTAGGCTTTAAACATAAAGAAATGGTAAGGGGCCAATTTCTTTTCACCAATTAACGTAGCCTGCATGCCCGTGGAGATGTGGGAGTAACAGCAGAGGCAAACACAGAGAGCAGGAGAACGCTCTGACGACATATGGACATTGACCGAGCACGGGATTTGAACTAGGGATCCACGAGGCATCAGCGCAAACCCGTGTGCCAGCAGGTTTGTAGAAGTCAAGTCAAGTCAACTTTATTTATAAAGCACTTTACATACAACAGCCGCTGATCAAAGAGCTAAAGTAGATGCTGAGTAACCTGAAGTAGTGCCCATTTTATTACTGGCTAAGGTGATGCCAGCGCAGCACAAGGCTGTCAGCTCTGCCACAGTTTGAGCTCACTGTGTGACTCTGAGCAATTCTCTGAACCTGCCGGCGTTCCAATTGCAGAAATCTAAAAACAACTTGTGATTTATAAGCTCTTCCAGATTAGAAAGACATCACCTTAAAGAAAAGAAAATAAATTGTTGGAAAAGAGTTCTGAACAATGATCATGCTTTTTGTTTGTTTTTTTGTTTTTGTTCTTCCTTTCAGATTAAGGTTATCGTGATCGTCAATGCTGCTCACAGATGTCCCATTCCTGAGCCAGCAGGCCATTCATTTTCCTTTCTCTTTCTTGTGGGAGGGTGAAGTGTTACTAATCTGAGGGCAGAGCTTTCAGTCTCTTGTAGCTCTGTTAACTCTCTGTTGCGCGGCGTCATGTTTCCATCCAGCAGGGGGCACCTGCACCTCTCCCCTTCACCCACAGGTGGTGCTATGAATCCCTTTTTGGCCTGATTGCGGTGTGCACTCTCATTCATCAGACAGCTCAGGCAGTCGGCCTTCTTTTAACTCGGTGGGACCGTTGAGAAGGAATTTGAGTCAAAGCATTAAAAGCCACCCCCACCCCCTTCACTCCCATCAGCCACCCCCTTAAACCCTCCCCCTGAATTCCCCCACTTCTTTGCCTTCCTGTGCTTCACCGCTGTCCCTGCCGCACAGAATGTGGCTTATGAGGAGTGATCAAGGCCAAGAGCAGCTAGATTCTGATTAACTCGGCTCTAATTACAGTTTAACCAGACTCATTAGGGACTTTGACTCACTCCTCTCACTCTTCTGTGCTGGTCACTCTGACTCCTGACGTCTAAAAATGTCCTTTTGGGTTTCAGATGTAGCAAAGTTGTTTTTCGGATGGTCGATCCTGCCGGCCCCCAAACCCACAGCCAGTCAGATTAACTCAAAGGAACACTGGCTGTCAGGATCCTCAGTCATTGCGATCAGACACGTTTCTCTTGCAGCCCCCAAATCACGCAGCCTGAATGCCAGTCAGTGTTGACCGGGGATTAGCCCTTCATTAGCACATGGATTTGGGCCTTTCACAGGAGTATTTATATGCCAAGCGCTATAGAAAACGGAGCATCGCTCAACTCCCAAGTCGCCCCTCCAGCGAAAGGTGCAGTCTGCTTGGCATCGGAACAATTCAGGGTGGCAGGCTTTTAAGGCCAGAAAGGTGGCAGCGTGCGGGGGCTCAGTGCTGAATACCTTTTTTATTCCTTTTATCTTTAGGGATTTTCCTCATATGCATCGCTGATGAAGATTTTCACTTTCCTGGCCGGCTCTAAGTACATTTACCTCCCACACATAGCAACCCTTTTCATGAATGGCACTGGCCACTCTGAATTTCTAACACTTCTCAAAAGGACTTGGCAACCAGAAAATTAGGATTAACACAATTCACTGTGGTTTGTCCTTTTCAGGCCATCTCAAGCTTGGCTGTGAAATATTAAAAAGGCATTACTACGGCTCCGGTGTGGGCAGCCGCACCAGTCTGTGCCCCGTTAAGCCTCTGGGTCTTTTTCTAGATTTTTCCCTGGAAGGTGTTGATTAGCCCAGCCTTTCACTGTACTGCCTGCTAGTAGAGGGCGTCACTCTTCATGTGATTTCACGTGAAGTTTACGCTTTTGCTTACCCTCTGAAGTACAAGGAATACGGGCATCAGTAAAGGCCGAAATCCTCATAGCCGCACTGGGCAATTAAAGGAAGGAGAAACGAAAAGAATTGGTTATTGATGATCTGCTGAAAGGAAATGAAAGGTCTCAAAAAAGAAGGAAGATAAGCACTCCTGAGGAAAAGGATAAACAGAGAGGCAAGGATAACAAGATTTGGAAGATCTGTGTGTTGAAGTTGAGGAAAACCTGAAATTGGCTCGGGGTTTAAAATGGTTATTAACTAGGAAAGCTCTTTTTTGGGGAACACAGAAATAAAAGTAAGGTAATAATGGATAAAAATGACAATATACTAAATAAAAACGATGCAATCGTAAAAACGATGGAAAGAGTTATGTTGAAGAACTACACAGAGAGGAAGAACAGCCAGAAAGTGACATTGAAACATAAGCGGAAACAGATGTAGACGACCTCAGTGAACCAATTCTGAGAGAAGAGCTTGTAATGGCGGTGAAATTAATACTTGAAAAACATGTAGATAACAATCCGACTAAGCTTCTTAAAGCAGGAGGAACAAAGATGAAGAACTGGCTCTCTAAACTGGTCTGCGTGATATATGAGCATCCAACGCCGATTTTGATGAAAATATCCTGATCCCCATATACTTAAGAAAATGAGCGCCATAAAATGTGAACACTACCGAACATTAAGCTTAGTGGCTCATGCATGACTTTGCTGACGATACTGTGATCTTCAATGGAGGCTGAGCGAGGACTCTCAGCGTCCAGGCCTTTAATGAGCTCATGGGCACGGACATCAGTTGCGTGTCCGCCTGCAGAGAGAGAATGTCGACCTCATCGAGAAGTTTATGATATTCATGTCTCTGGCGACTCTTCCTATGAAGTCAGTAGACGGATTGGGAGACCATGGGGCATCGTGAGGTCACTGGAAAGGGGTATGTGATGCTCCCGATATCTCTGCAAAAAGACAAAGGTCCAAGTCGTTAGAGTCCTGGTGCTTTCTGTCTTGCTATCGGTTAATGGGATTTAAATCAGGTGACTGGCTTGACCATTTGAGAACTTTCCATTTTTGAGCTTTGACAAACTCCATGTGTTGCCTCAGCAGAATGTCTGGATCATCATCTTCTTGTAGGATGAGGCGCCGTCCAATGAGTTTACTGGAACTTCAGCAGATAAGATGTTCCTATACACCACAGAATTCATTGTGCCATCATCAATGAAGAGAAGTTTGCCAGGAGCTGTGACAGAACCTGATTGGGCCATCAATTGCTTGCCATGGACGAAGTGCAATCCAGTGAGTTTGGAGACATTTACTGGAACTTGAGCAGATCAGATGTTTCTGTACATCTCAGAATTCATTGTGCCATCAGCAGTGCCATCCTCAATGAAGAGGTGTGCCAGTCACTGTGGCAGCCATACATGCCCAAGCCATCACACCCCCAGCATCACCATTTTTAACAGATGAGGTGGTCTGCTTTGGATCGTGGGCAGTTCCTTTACGTCTCCACACTTTGCTCTCGCCATCCCTCTGATGAAGTTCATCATTGTCTCATCTGTCCACAAGACCTTTTCCCAGAATTCTGCGGGTTCTTTGAAGTCCTTTCTCATAAACTGTTTTTTGTAGTTTGCACCTTGGTCTATGTATTTCTCTTCTTTATGTCTTCAGCAGACACCTCCACATCTGGTTTCACTGAAATGGGGTTGACCGGGTTAGCGTCCCAACAATTCAACTTGTGGACCTGCAGGTCCTTCCAAAGACCAGGATGGATTATCACCAGCTGTAATATCCCAATGGTAAATCTTGAAAGTTTGGTCTTATTGTACTTGCACACTAACGCAGAATCGGAGTTAGGATGGCATTCACTTCGGAAAGTTCCTGCCCAAAACAGTGTGTCGATTATTCTCAGATAGTTACGTTGAAAATCGACAAGTCTGCAGGTTACCAGGAGGCTGTGTGTGTGCTGCCAGTTCTCCGTCTGTAAACAATATGAGAAAAGATGGTAGTGTTTGACATTTACTATAGTAGCTGAGGTGTCTGGCTGTCCTTTCCACTCACCCAACACGGAGTCCCCCTTGATGACCGCCATTCAATGAGCGTTGGAGTGGTGGGCCGCACCATTTAAAGTGCAGGCCGCTTTCTTCTTCCATGTTTAATTACAATCTTTAATCAGCAGCCCTCCATTCATATCTGTACTTAATTCATGCTCTAAATTAGTTACGTCCCCACCGCTTCCTGTATGAGATCAAGTGAGTCATTTCACCGACCTTTGCTTTAACTGTATAAATATTGAATCAATTGTATTGCAAGGAGATTTAAACATTTATTTGTTTGGTTGAAGCTTTTATCCAAATTGACTTACAGTTCAGTTGGTTGAGCTTCTCTTATTTTTCCAATTGGAGCACACGAGGTGACTTGCTTAGGGTCACACAACATCAGGATTTGAACCCCCAACCACCGACCTCCTGGTTTGAGGTCCAAAGCCTTTGCCACTGCCTTTAAAGTGATCTTCTGTACGGTCATGTGCTTATAGGAGGTGAAGTCAATCTGGCCATTGTGACGAGCGACACGGTGGTTTCTGATCAGACCCCATGTGCCAAGCTGACACATTTTCCCCTTTGCCAGTGGGGTCTTTTTCTCCAGGTGTCCTCCTGCTTCCCCTGGACAAGAAGGTTAAGGGGAACGGGCGATTCGAGATCTGCTCAGCATGAGTGAGTGAGTGTGTGTGGGAGCAGGCCAGAGTGTGCTTCTGATGGTGGAGACCCCCTGCCAGGAATGGCGGCCAAAGCTACCAGTACAGGCATTGATCTTCTACAATTCCAAACGGAATAAGATTGTTAGAAAAATGATAGCTGTTTATTTGCAAACAGTGGTGAAGCACATCATTTCTGGTTCGGGCCTCTGCTCTGACCCATCTTGTGACTTAGAATGTGTCACTTATACTGTCAGGTCACCAGCTGAAGTAAAATAGGTGACAAGTGTTTAGGCTTGGCCACTACTTGAATGGGAGGCCAAACTGGAAAAGTTTGGGTTGCTGCTGGAAAAGGTGTTGGTGAGGCCAGCAGGGGGCGCTTACCCCGTGGTCTGTGTGCTGATCCCAATTCCCCAGTGCGGTGACAGGGACACCGTGCTGTAAACATGGTGCGATCCTTCATGATGAGACATAAAATCGAGATCCCAACTCTCTGTGGTCATGGACATCATTTGAAAGGAGTGAGGTATGTGCCAGTGTCCTGGCTAAACTGGCTCACTCGGCCTGGTCATTCTGGCCCCCTAATCATTCCCTGTTTTTAATAGGTGTGACCCCCAAAACCTCTGACACAACCACACCAAAACAGTCCCGGTGCACTTATATGTATTTTTGTAATTCACAATACCTTTTTATAAAGTCCACACCTCAACCTTCACTCCTCAGCACCTCCAGTTCTACCTCCCGACGCTGACTCAGCTCCTGGAGCGAGGCGGCTTCCTGTTATGATAGACCCCGGAGTCCATCCACAGGCATGGCCTCACGTAACGCAAGAACGGGAGCCTCCCAAACCAGAGATGTGTATTCCCAGCAGCACCCTTCACTCATGGACATTTCCCCAAGGACCTCAACAGGACCACCTTATAAAACTACAAGTCCCAGGCACTCCTACAGGTGTCCAGGCTGGGGCCCAGTACCCCCTCTCATACTGGGGGATGAATTGTTCAGAATCCCCCCCATCCATTATTCTTTGTTAATCAATAACAATCCCAGCCATGATGCACATCTTCTCATGTTGTCCTCCTGTAATGGCTTTCCTGGTTGGGCAAAGATACACCTTCCATCTCAGCCCATCCACCATGGCACTTACACTGGCTATCTCTCTCTCTCGCCTCTTCACCACCTACCAGCTCACGTGTGGTGAGTGTTGTGGCAGTCTGGTGATGCTAAGATTCACACCGTCGAAGAGATGGTGATTTATTTATTTTTTTGGAGGAGATTCCAGCCTTGGTCCGTCCTGCACACACTCACAAACAGAGACAAAAAACAACAAGTGATAAAACAATTAATGAATGTATTCAACACTAATAAATGGAGTATAATTACACGCTAAATAATTCCCACCCCAGTCCATTTACAGCGATGTACAAAAAGCACAAGCAAACCACAACAATAGACACTCACTATAAATCCATCCATCCATCCATTTTCCAACCCGCTGAATCTGAACACAGGGTCACGGGGGTCTGCTGGAGCCAATCCCAGCCAACACAGGGCACAAGGCAAGAATCCGATCCTGGGCAGAGTGCCAACCCACCGCAGATAATAATAATAATAATAATAATAATAATAATAATAATACATTTTATTTATGTAGCGCCTTTCCCATGCTCAAGTGATGGAGGTGGATAGTCCAGAGATCAGCACGTTAAATGGGAATGTAAAGATCAGTCCTACTGCTATTTTGTGATGAAATGAAGACGAGTGAATGGGATCAGGAGCTCTCCTTTCTTCACAGGGTGACAACAAATCCTTGGACAGTCCTCATGTGCACTAGAGGCGCTTTTCCACTGCATAGTACGGCACAGCACGGTTCAGTACAGCTCACCTTGGTTCGGCTCAGTTCGCTCGGTTTGTGTTTCAACTGCAGTTTAGTACCGCTTTAGAGTGGGCGGGATTATTCACGTGTCGTTATAGTTGCGCCGCCTCTACTGCCGTGACACCGTGGAACCTTTACAACAACACGCAGACAACGACAACACTTTAGCTCGACGACGCGCAAGGGTAAGCATCTAAAAAAAGCACATCACTAGCTAACTTTTATCACTGTTGCAAAGCATAAAATGAACTTAACTGCCAGTGTAACATTAAAATGCTGATTCTGTATATTAAAGATCTTCAACATTTTGCAAAAAAGTCGCCGCAACAGACCATCTGTTTGGACATTTAACCGTGCCTCAGAGTGGTGGGATGTGATTGTTCCCGGTTTTACAAACACTCAGTGGCTGGAGAACTTTCGAATGTCTGAAGAAACATTCATCCACTTATGCAACAAACTGCGTCCAGCGATGGAGAGACGGGACACAAACTTCCGCGTGTGTGTACCTTTAAAGAAAAGAATAGCCAGTGACGCAGTAATGACGATTTTCTCCGGCCAATCAGTGACCAGCAGAGTTTACACGTCACGCTTTTGGTAACGGTTCGGCGCTTGGAACCTCGGCTGAGGTGGTACTAAAAAAAGGACCAGGTACCAGGTACTGTTCCCAGTGGAAAACCCCCCAAAAGTGAGCTGAACTGAACCGTGTCGTGCCGTACTATGCAGTGGAAAAGCGCCAAAAGACACCAGACAGACCATAGCCCAAAACAAGAGACCATCCAGGACATCACCATCAGATCAGAATGGAAGGTAGACAGACAGGAACTTCAGACACCAAACACAAAAGATTTCATCCCTTTTGGTATCACTGGCCCTCTTTTAAATGTCACGCTGGCCTCCTTGTACCCAACAGCCCCTGCACCCTGACCAAAAAGAGCCAATGCAGGGACTTCTGGGAGTTGAAGTTTCAATCCCCCGTAGCACCGCTACAGTGTACTGGTGTAAGAATGGCTGCCATCATATCATCCAAGTGGTGCTTAAAATCGCTCCCCACTACTTATGTACCTTGAGTCACTTAGAAAAGCACTATATAAGCCTAATTAATGTTTTCCATCGTGTCCGTGTCATTCAGCCTTGACCACGCCCCTTCACACCGATCGCCCAATCGTGACTCCCGCTGCGCACATGCTCTCTCTGTCCCACCCCGTGACTCTCTCAGTGCTGCTAAATCCCCTGTCAATGCAGTCGCTTATAATGGCAAAGCAGAAAGGCAAATTATCTACTCAAGAACGTCGAATTTTAGATTACGATAGAAAAACAGCGGCAAGAGCTGGTAATGAACGTCAAAAAATGAAAATGAACAAAAAAGAGCTGCGTATAATAAAATCAAGAACAAAGAGAATCATTTGATAAATAAAAAAGAGAAAAATACCTCGAACAATATGTGAGCAGAAATGCAAAAAAAAAAAACGTTTATAGAATGTAAGTTAGATGATAAAGGAATTCATAATGCAGTTTTTGATGAGGCGTTAATGTAATTTAAATTTATATTCACTTTTTATTACGTTTTACTTTTTTTACTTTTACTTTTTACTATGTTTTATTATTCATTGGTATTTAAAGTACACAGTTGTAGTGAAATACTCAAGATTTTTTTCTTGTGGACCACCAGGGGGCGTACATCTCCCCAACCCCGACACAGACAGACGCAGAGCCCAGTCTTACCACACAGCGCGCCTTTATTTAAGTGAGGAAGCTCTTTTCTTTTTTTGTTGCTCCCCACAGTACAAAGCACCAAAGGCTCCTTTCTTCCTTTCTCCCTCATCGGTGTCTTGTCCTTCACCTCCCGACTCTGTCTCTCCAACTGGAGTTAGGGGGCTCCTTTTTTTAGCCCACCCAGCAGTGCTCCAGGTGTTCCTTGACCTTCTTCCGGTAGCATTCCAGGTGTGGTGCCACAAAGGGCTCAGCCGTATACCTATGGCACCCTCTGGTGGTGCCCACAGTATCCAACAGGGCGGCTCCAAACTCCAACTCCTGGCGTGCCCTGCAGGGATCCATGGTGCTGTAGCAACCCAGGGTGGCTGCCCTCTACCATCCTGAGGAAGATAATACCACAAACGTGTTGTCTCCCTCGGTCCTTCCCCCCGAGCTGGCGCCCCGGGCCGGGTAATGGCTCTGGCCATCCATCACACTCTCTATAATAACTTAGCACTAATCCGTCTTCCTCCCGTGCCCCGCATACTCTTTAAATACAAACACTATCTCTAAAAATGGAGGTTGTTGAACGAAGCCCCCTAGTTATAATTATTGTAAGTGTTTTGGTGCTCATTGCAGAAGAGCAGCCTATAAAGAAAAATGTCGAGTGCGTTTTGAAGGTTGAACCCATCTTGTAACCCACACGATAGGAATCCTGTGTCACTCTGAACGAGTCACTTCAGCCAGCAGGATGAAACGTTTAGGAGAATATCACGCATGGCACCACAGAGATGTGCCATGTTGCACGTTGGCAGAACATGCAAGTAAGAATTTCACTGCACGCCGTATACATGACTGAGCATCTTATACAGTCAAGTATACTGAAACAGTAAAGAGCTTTGAAATGCTGGTACTGTACATACAATCATCGTTTTATTTTTTTTTTATAGAATACACATGTACTCCGCCACCCCTGAACACGACCTCTGCACAACACGCTCCACTGTTTGTTTTCAGGTGCATGAGGGTCAGAGGATGTCATCCACACTGTGGCTTCCTTGCTGTATTTGACATTGACATCTGGTCAGCCACATTGCTCAAAGTGAAAGCAAATAAATAAGGCTATCTTCATACTACACAACACGAAGAAGGCTGGTTAATTGGTAACCTTAAATGGTTCGGGAGGAAGTGCCTGTCACTCACAGCTTGTTCCCTCTTTGCACCCGATTCTGCAGGACACAGTGCTGACATCCGGCCCCGCCACCCTGAACAGAATGAGCGGGTTAAAAAATGACTGGATGGTGTGGTCATCCAAGGGAATGACAGGCTCGACAAAAAAATTCATTTTGGGTCACTAATTCGACAATCCCCGTTGACTTAAAGGAGAAAAGAAAAACAAAACAAAATCAAGGGCGGCACAGTGGCGCAGTGGGTAGCACTGCTGCCTCGCAAATAGGAGACCCGGGTTTGCTTCTCGGGTCCTCCCTGTGTGGAGTTTGCATGTTCTCCCCGTGTCTGTGTGGGTTTCCTCCCAAACTCCAATGACATGCAGGTTAGGTGCACTGGTGATTCTAAATTGTCCCAAGTGTGTGCTTGGTGTGTGTGTATGTGTCCTGGCGCTCTGCTCGGGGTTTGTTTCCTGCCTTGCGCCTTGTGTTGGCTGGGATTGGCTCCAGCAGACCCCTGTGACCCTGTAGTTAGGATATAGCGGTTCGGATAATGGATCTATGGATAAACGAACCTTGTACACTCCAGTGCTTTGCCATTCAGGATTGTTTCTTGCTTGGCAATGATGCTGCCAACATAGACTATGACATCTATGATCTTGAGATAATAAAAGTTGTGGGCTGACAAAATATTGGTGTTTCCGGCTAAGTTACAGAGGAGCTCCTTCTCTCTGATTGCTTGTTCAGAAAGTGATACCCTCCTTTTATGGCCCAGGCACTGGAAGGGGCGGAGTCAGACAGATAAAACTTTTTATGTCCCCGAAGTTTTACTGAAGTTCTTTAATTAAAAAATACATAAATAGGTAAATAAATAAACAAATAAATGAATAAATTGTCACACACAGGTTCATGGGAGACAGCTTATGGGCTCTAGCATATGTATTGTAATTACCCGTCGAGTCAGAGGGTGGCACAGTTCTCTGATCTTTTCTCTCTTTTTCAGGTTGCAGACTAGATGATTGACAGCCCTGTCATCAATGATGTCATCTCCAGTGCCTGTCCTCCTGGGCCCGCCCCTTCCAATCACCTTCCTTCATAAACCAGCAAATCAGTCAACTACGTGTGATCTGTTTGGACTCACTGGTGTCTGTAAAGACGTTACTGCAGCTAATTGTATGCTAACACTTTTCAAACTGTCAAATTATATGGGGTTAGCAAGGTGGTACCCCAAATCTTTATCTGTGGTTTTGTGTCATTTTAATATATTATATATCTACTCTATAAATATAAAATCCTAAGCCTAAAAGTGCAGCAATTTTGTACAACAATTTTATGTCACGCTTTAAATCAGGCTTATTTTAAAACCTACATTTATAGGTTTGGTATCATTCTTTTCAGAATTTATCGAACTTTAATGTAATGTTGTTAGATTTTCAGATTCTTTTTCCATTTTTAAATTATAAACTAAAAAATATCAAGAACTCACGTGCTGCGAGACGAGACTTTGTGCCAAGAGATTTAACCACACCTGGGGCCGGAAATAAAAGAGAAAGAGTAGATGACAAAGACAGCTGCTGTACGGGCTTTTAAATGTTCAAAGCGCCACACGAGATGCAGATCACACTACACGACAGCAGCAGCAAGACAGCAGCTGATTGAGCAAAGAGGAAGTAAAAATAAAAAAAAAACTATTTGTTTCTCATTGTACCACCGATTAAAAGGGGGTTTCAGAGGAGCGACCGAGTCTCCTTGGGGTGCGTTAAGCTCCCCTGTGCACAACGAGAGTAGCAGAGATGTGAAGTGGCTGGTGCGTAGCACAGAAAAGGGGGTTAGTGAGCAAAACAATCAGGGGGTAAGTCCCATAATATGTACGTCGTATACATATACTGTATATATATATACTCAGCAAAAAAAGAAACGTCCCTTTTTCAGGACTGTGTATTTCAACAATAATGTTTTAAAAATCCAAATAACTTTCCAGATCTTCATTGTAAAGGGTTTAAACAATGTTTTCCATGCATGTTCAATTAACTATAATCAATTAATTAACATGCACCTGTGGAATGGTCGTTAAGACCTTAACAGCTTACAGAAAGTAGGCATTTAAGGTCACAGTTCTAAAAACGCAGGACACTAAAGAGACTTGTCTACCGACTGTGAAAGATGCCCAGGGTCCCTGCTCATCTGCGTGAACGTGCATTAGGCCTGCTGCAGGGAGGCATGAGGACTGCTGATGTGGCTAGGACAATAAATTGCCATGTCCGCACTGTGAGACGCCTAAGACAGCGCTACAGGGAGACAGGAAGGACAGCTGATCATCCTCGCAGTGGAAGACCGCGTGTAACAACACCTGCACAGGATCGGTACATCTGAATATCACACCTGCGTGACAGGTACAGGATGGCCACAACAACTGCCCGAGTCACACCAGGAACACACAATCCCTCCATCAGTGCTCAGACTGTCCGCAATAGGCTGAGAGAGGCTGGACTGAGGGCTTGTAGGCCTGTTGTAAGGCAGGTCCTTACCAGACATCACCAGCAACAACGCCGCCTATGGGCACAAACCCACCTTCGCTGGACCAGACAGGAGTGGCAAAAGTGCTCTTCACTGATGAGTCACAGTTTTGTCTCACCAGGGTGATGGACGGATTCGTGTTTATCGTTGAAGGAATGAGCGTTACACGAGGCCTGTACCCTGGAGCGGGATCGATTTGGATCGATGGCTAGGGCCATTCCCCAGAAATGTCCAGGAACTTGCAGGTGCCTTGGTGGAAGAGTGGGGTAACATCTCACAGCAAGAACTGACAAATCTGGTCCAGTCCATGAGGAGGAGATGCACTGCAGTACTTCAAGCAGCTGGTGGCCACACCAGATACTGACTGGTACTTTTGATTTTGAGCCTCCCTTCATTCAGGGACACATTGTGAAACATTTTTAGTTTATGTCTTATGGTGTTGACTCTTTTAGTGTTCATACAAATATTTACACATTAAGTTTACTGAAAGTAAAAACAGTTGAAAGTCAGAGGACGTTTCTTTTTCAGGACGCCCCTTCACTTTATATTCAGGAGGAGCAGCCCTGGATGGTGCAATACTTCCTCCTGGACGCTAGATGGCCGCCCCCCTGGGTTGGAGTAGTGACTTGGTTTCCCGCAGTGCTTCATGGGAATTAGAATTGGGTTCAGCCCTGTTGGGTGCTGCAGCTGGGACTCCTGAGCCCGTATGGACAGCGTATTCGCCACACCCGGAAGGGCAGCCGGAACTCGCCGATCAACCACCGGGTGAACTATAAAAGGGCCCAGCAACCACCACTCAAGAGCTAGAGTCGGGAGGAGGAGGACAAAGCTTAGAGGAGGAGCGGTGGTGCCGAAGGAGAGTGCTGTGGTGATTTACTTTGTGTCTTTTGGGACTGTGTTGTGCCTGTGGGGTCACGTGCCCCACAGGTGAAGAAAAATAAAAGTTTATTTATTTTTATACGTGCATCCAGTGTGAGTCTGTGTCGCGTCAGATGCATATATAGCGCCTTTGTTACAACATGTAACACAACAGGCACCAGGCACAAGTGCAGCACAACACATGTTTTAGTCACAAGAGGGAAAACGCTTTCCCTTCATTCCCCTTCACAACAAGCACATTACAATATACTGTATAGCACTCTGCCTTCTTTCTTCTCTTCAGTCTCTTCCTCCTTCACTCCTCCTCTGGCAAGCTTCGTTCTCTTCCTACCAACTATGGCTCCCCGAATGAAGGCAAGCGGCTCCTTATATTGGAGTACATCCAAGTAAGCCTGGAGCCCAATATGAAAGTGCTCAGCAGTTCCTGCAGCACCCCCTGGTGGCACCCTCAGAACCCAAAAGGGCTGAGCCAACAAAAATACCAATTCCCATAGAGCCCTGTGGGAATCTGAGGTGCTGTTGCATATGTTGTGATGGACGGCGGGTTCCATGCCCGGCCGGGAAGCCCCTGCTATGCATGTTCCGGGAGAGCAACTTTGGACAGCTCAATACCTCCACCGGGACGCTTATGGCGCTTTTCCACTGCATAGTACGGCACAGCATGGTTCAGTACAGCTCACCTTGGTTCGGCTCAGTTTGCGTTTCGACTGCAGTTTATTACGGCTTTAGAGTGGGCCGGATTATTCACGTGTCGTTATAGTTGCGCCGCCTCTACTGCTTGCTCTTCATTTTTTTTAACTTGTCCCTACACTGTTTGTAAGTCCGATGGTAGCCATGTGCGCCCAAGAGCTTAGCGACCTCCTGAAAAACTTTTTCATTGCGCGTCGCCCCATCCAGCTCTCGCTGGATCCGCTCCTAGGCTACCAACGAGAGGAACGTCTGTACTTCCTCAATATACCACGAAACAGCCATTTTTGGTTAAAACAAAATGGTGCGTCCGAACCTTCGCTGGCTGTGCTAAAAATCTAGCGGGTCTGTTGTGTCTTGTGTCGCAAGTTCAGTGACGCAGTAATGATGATTTTCTCCGGCCAATCAGTGACCAGCAGAGTTTACACGTCACGTTTTGGTACCGGTTTGGCGCGCTTGGAACCTCGGCTGAGGTGGTACTAAAAAAAAGGACCAGGTACCAGGTACTGTTCCCAGTGGAAACCCCCCAAAAGTGAGCTGAACTGAACCGTGTCGTGCCGTACTATGCAGTGGAAAAACGCCTTTGGTGGCAGCCTCCTGGGCCGACGATGATTCCCCAGCCTCCCACCTGGCTCCATGGGAGGTGGAATATTCCACAGCCTGGTTGGGAGCTGAGATGGCCGCTAGGGGGTGCTGCCGAGTCTCGAGAACCCGGCTGGACGAGTCATCAGCTCCACCCGGAGGTGCAATTGGGACCAGGTGGTCAAACACCTGGAACACTTCCGAGTGGGCTATAAAATGGGCCAGCCTCCACCACTCAAGGGCCAGAAGAGGAGGGAGGAAGAGGACGAGGTTGCCTGGGAGGAGTGGTGGTGCAAGGTGGAAGAGTTGTTGTGTTGGACTAAAGTGCTTTTGGGACTGTGTTAGGCCTGTGGGACACGGGGAAGACGTGTGTCCACGGTTGAAGACTAAAATAAAAAGCCTGTGTGTTTTTTACACGTGCCTCTGCGTAGTCTGTGCCGGGTCGGGCACTATATGGCGTCTTTCACAATGTATATATACACACACACACACACACTAGACTGACTAAACAAGCAAGAAAATTAAAAATTCCTTTCACTGGGTGGTTTCTCCATACTGTGGAGGAAAAGGAAAACAAGGCAGTTAACAGCAGCACCCCCTCTTGGTCTGGGGTGGAACTACATACCTGGGAAGAACCCCGAGGGCGACCCTTTGACGTGTATGTGTAACACGGGGCTTCCTCATTGTGTGCTTCACGCCTAAAATAGAACTGAGCGTGCGATGTCAGAACGGGAAAGTAAAGCCGCTGTAATAGTGTGAGTCAGTGGTTGGGACTGAAATGACAGAGCTGCTCTTGTACAATCTGATGTTTAGCTGGTGACATGACAGTTTTTAGCTCGTCACAGTATTTAGTGGTGAACACTATCTCAGAATGTTTTGGTGGGTGTAGCAGAACACACGTTTTCTCATAGTTTTATAACGTAGCCTTTAGCAAGAGAAATGATTTGCCTCGAGTCACCCTGGGAGTCTGTGATCAGGGCTGTGGAGTCGGACTCTGACCCCAAAATTTATGGTACCACCAACGTTCGGCTCGATTATTTGCACCTAATCCAACATACAGTACCAAGGTATGAGGTCACATAGAAATGTTCATGTTTTTGATAAAAAATGATAACCTTTTTAATCAAGAGACCTTTAAATTGATTTTAAAATGCACCCAAGGTATTACTAGTGAGTATAATGGCTGTTACTGCTTAAAAAGACTCATTTTTGCTTTGGACCTCCATCCACACTCGCCTATCGTCAGTGGGGGAGGAGCGAAAGCTTTAGATTCGTCAAAAATTCCGATGTCCGGTTATCGATGGATCTCGACGTTTTAGGGTCCCTGATGCCAGAACAACACTGACATCTCGTTAATGGGTGTCATTGAGGACAGTCTAAAGCTAAAACAGCTGGACGGGAAAAATCACAAACTCGAAAATTAAGCCTGTTATGAGATGACAATGGGATCGATTCATTTTTGAGCCAAATCTTGCAAGAGAAAGAGTCATTCTAGAGGAACACTCAAATAGCATAATTCTGCAATTAATTCTGAATTCTTCTCGTCAGTTGCTATCGTAATGACCTCTTTTATGATCAGAAAGATCAGCCTCAGAGCGGTAAATAATTACTGACATGTTAGAGAATGGGCGGCATGATGCGCAGTGGTAGTACATGCTACCCCGCAGTTAGGAGACCCAGGTTCGCATGGAGTTTGCATGTTCTCCCGTGTCTGCATGGGTTTCCTCCGGGTGCTCCGATATCCTCCCACAATCCGAAGACATGCAGGTTAGGTGCATTGGCAATCCTAAATTGTCCCTAGTGTGTGCTTGGTGTGTGTGTGCCCTGCGGTGGGCTGGTGCCCTGCCCGGGGTTTGTTTCCAGCCTTGCGCACTGTGTTGGCAGGGATTGGCTCCAGTGGACCCCCATGACCCTGTAGTTAGGGTATAGCGGGTTGGATAATGGATGGATGGATGTTTGAGAATAGTTTGGGTAACTTGGTTCCCAGGGTGCAAAGCCGACTGACGATCATGTCTGAATTTTTAATTTATTATTCACATAGGACTACAAAGTCTTTACAATAGCTGTCTTGCTATATAGTTGTGAGACATGGACGCTATCCAATGACATGAGATGAAGACTGGGCTCCTTGTGTCTCTTCAGAGAATCCTTGGGTACCCCGGTGTGACTTTGTGTTGCTCATGGAGTCCTGAATAAAGAACATGACCTACATTGTGAGAGAGCGTCAGTTACAGCACTACTGCCATGTACAGTGATCCGACTCGCAGGATCTTCATTGTTGAGGACCTGAGCGGTTGGACCAGGCCAAGGGGAAGCCCACATAACACCTGGCTGCAGCAGATAGAGGGTCATTTCTAGGAAGGTAGGACTGGACCGCATGTCTGCCTAGGGGGTTACCAACCAGAATCCCGAGCTGTTTCGTCATGTGGTGGGTGGGCAACATCAGCAATTCCTTCAGTGTCCTAATGGCCAACTCCCTTCGCTTATCCTGAATTAGTGCTGTGTTAATGCTGATTGGTTATTAGAGAAACCTTTTGATCTGCGATAGATAGATAGATAGATAGATAGATAGATAGATAGATACTATATAACTGATAGATAGATAGATAGATAGATAGATAGATAGATAGATAGATAGATAGATAGATAGATAGATAGATAGATAGATACTTTATTAATCCCAAGGAGAAATTCACATACTCCAGCAGCAGCATACTGATAAAAATAAACAATATTAAAGAGTGATAACAATGCTGGTATAACAGACAATAACTTTGTATAATGTTAACGTTTACCCCCCCGGGTGGAATTGAAGAGTCTCATAGTGTGGGGTCTCCTCAGTCTGTCAGTGCAGCAGGACAGTGACCGCAGTCTGTCGCTGAAGCTGCTCGTCTGTCTGGAGATGATCCTGTTCAGTGGATGCAGTGGATTCTCCATGATTGACAGCAGCCTGCTCAGCGCCCGTCGCTCTGCCACAGATGTTAAACTGTCCAACTTTAATCCTACAATAGAGCCTGCCTTCCTCACCAGTTTGTCCAGGCATGAAGTGTCCTTCTCCTTTTGCTGCCTCCCCAGCACACCACCGTGTAGAAGAGGGCGCTCGCCACAACCGTCTGATAGAACATCTGCAGCATCTTACTGCAGATGTTGAAGGACGCCAACCTTCTAAGGAAGTATAGTCGGCTCTGTCCTTTCTTACACAGAGCATCAGTATTGGCAGTCCAGTCCGGTTTATCATCCAGCTGCACTCCCAGGTATTTATAGGTCTGCACCCTCTGCACAGTCACCTCTGATGATCACGGGGTCCATGAGGGGCCTGGGCCTCCTAAAATCCACCACCAGCTCCTTGGTCTTGCTGGTGTTCAGTTGTAGGTGGTTTGAGTTGCACCATTTAACAAAGTCTTTGATTAGCTTCCTGTACTCCTCCTCCTGCCCACTCCTGATGTAGCCCACCATAGCAGTGTCATCAGCAAACTTTTGCACGTGGCAGGACTCCGAGTCGTATTGGAAGTCTGATGTATGTTGGCTGAACAGGACCAGAGAAAGTCCAGTCCCCTGCGGCGCTCCTGTGTTGCTGACCACAATGTCAGACTTGCAGTTCCCGAGACGCACATACTGAGGTCTGTCTGTAAGATAGTCCACGATCCATGGCACCAGGTGTGAGTCTACTCCCATCTCTGTCAGCTTGTCCCTAAGGAGCAGAGGTTGGATGGTGTTGAAGGTGCTAGAGAAGTCCAGAAACATCATTCTTACAACACTGCTGATGTCTGTTATTCTGATCACTTGGGTTGCAAGATCCTGGCATTCCTAAAGTTCAGAAAAATCCCAAACTCGAAACTTCAGCCTGTTATGGGATGACAATGTGCAGATTACTTTCTGAGCCAAAATCATGCAAGAGAAAGAGGTACACGCTAGAGGAACCCTCAAATAGCATAATTCTGTAATTAATTGTGAATTCTTCTCATCAGTTGGTATGATGATGACCTCTTTTATGATCAGAAAGATCACCGTCAGAGCGGAAAATAATTACTGGAGTGTGATAGAATAATTTGGGTAACAAAGCCTACTGACGCTCACGGCCAAATTTTTAATTTATTATTCACATAAGACTATAAAGCCTCCTTTTTTATCAGCCATTCCTTCAGTGTCCTAATGGCCAACTCCCTTTGCGTATCCTGAATTAGTCCTGTGTGAATGCCAATTGGTTATTAAAGAAACCTTTTGAACTGCACTACCACCGCTGGCGCCTGGTATTCCATTCAGTTGGGTTGCAAGATCCTGGCATTCCTAAAGTTCAGGCATGGGTTCAAACATGGCCAAAATGAAACAACTTTCTCAGGAAATTCGTTAATCTATTGGGTTTTTTTTTACAGAATGAAGGCTCTGCCATGTGACAGATTGTCACAAAACTGAAGATTTCATACAGAGGTGTCCATTACTGTTCTGAGAGGACAGAGCAAACGTACAAAGGTTTCACTTCAGTCCATCAGAACGTTCAGTGGGGTCTGAAACTGTTTGCCTTTCATGCCTTACCAGCTACAAGGCAGATCATAAACTGAGCTAGCCTGTGGTCAGAATGACAAGAAATAATGAGAATATTCCATTTAGAGTTTAGTTATAATAGATCCTTCCATTGACTATGCACTAATATGAACTAATATGAACTGGTGCCCCCCAGGGATGTGTCCTCTCCCCTCTGCTCTTCTCCCTCTACACAAATGACTGCACCTCAAGAGACCCGTCTGTTAAACTCCTGAAGTTCGCAGATGATATGACAGTCATTGGCCTCATCAAGGACGGTGACGAGTCTGTATACAGAAGAGACGTCGAACAACTGGCCCTCTGGTGCGATCAAAACAACCTGGAGCTGAACAAGCTTAAAACTGTGGAGATGATAGTGGACTTCAGGAGGAGCCCCCCAGTGTTGGCCCCTCTCATACTACTCAAAAATACTGTGTCTGTCGTGGAAAACGTTAGGTTTCTGGGATCCACAATCTCCCAGGACCTGAAGTGGGCACCAAATATAGACACAATTGTCAAAAAGGCCCAGCAGAGGTTGTACTTCCTGTGTCAGCTCAGGAAGTTCAACCTGCCTCAGGCTCTTCTCATCCAATTTTACTCTGCAGTAATCCAGTCTGTTCTCTGCTCGTCCATCATAGTCTGGTTTGGTTCAGCCACAAAAACAGGACAGAAACAGACTACAACGGACAGTCAGGACTGCAGAAAAAATCATTGGTGGCGATCGGCCTTCCATTCAGGTCCTATACAGATCTTGAGTCAGGAAACGGGCAGAACACATCATTGCAGATCCATCACACCCTGGTCATAATCTTTTTTAACTACTTCCCTCAGAGCACTGTACGCCAAAACTACTAGACACATGAACAGTTTCTATCTATCACTTTCATGAATACTTAAGTTAATCTCCCAGCATCAGAGATAATACTTGTGCAATAAACCAGTCAATAACTAACATCCATTGTACTGAACTGGTCCCCATGTGTATTTAATGTAACTGCTTATCTTATTTCATCCATCCAACCCACTGAATCCAAACACAGGGTCATAGGGGTCTGCTGGGGCCAATCCCAGCCAACACAGGAACCAATCCTGGGCAGGGCGCCAGCCCACCACAGGGCACACACAAACACACCAGGGCCAATTTAGAATCGCCAATCCACCAAACCCGGCATGTCTTTGAGAGGAAACCCACACAGACACGGGGAGACACCACGCAGGGAGGACCCGGGAAGCGAATTCGGGTCTCCTAACTGCGAGGCAGCAGCGCCACCGTGCCGCCCTTATCTTATTTCACTATTCTACACTCACCTAAAGGATTATTAGGAACACCTGTTCAATTTCTCATTAATGCAATTATCTAATCAACCAATCACATGGCAGTTGCTTCAGTGCATTTAGGGGTGTGGTCCTGGTCAAGACAATCTCCTGAACTCCAAACTGAATGTCAGAATGGGACAGAAAGGTGATTTAAGCAATTTTGAGCGTGGCATGGTTGTTGGTGCCAGACGGGCCGGTCTGAGTATTTCACAATCTGCTCAGTTACTGGGATTTTCACTCACAACCATTTCTAGGGTTTACAAAGAATGGTGTGAAAAGGGAAAAACATCCAGTATGCGGCAGTCCTGTGGGCGAAAATGCCTTGTTGATGCTAGAGGTCAGAGGAGAATGGGCCGACTGATTCAAGCTGATAGAAGAGCAACTTTGACTGAAATAACCACTGCTTACAACCGCAGCAAAGCATTTGTGAAGTCACAACACGCACAACCTTGAGGCGGATGGGCTACAACAGCAGAAGACCCTACCGGGTACCACTCATCTCCACTACAAATAGGAAAAAGAGGCTACAATTTGCACGAGCTCACCAAAATTGGACAGTTGAAGACTGGAAAAATGTTGCCTGGTCTGATGAGTCTCGATTTCTGTTGAGACATTCAAATGGTAGAGTCAGAATTTGGCGTAAACAGAATGAGAACATGGATCCATCATGCCTTGTTACCACTGTGCAGGCTGGTGGTGGTGGTGTAATGGTGTGGGGGATGTTTTCTTGGCACACTTTAGGCCCCTTAGTGCCAATTGGGCATCGTTTAAATGCCACGGGCTACCTGAGCATTGTTTCTGACCATGTCCATCCCTTCATGACCACCATGTACCCATCCTCTGATGGCTACTTCCAGCAGGATAATGCACCATGTCATTTCAAATTGGTTTCTTGAACATGACAATGAGTTCACTGTACTAAAACGGCCCCCACAGTCACAAGATCTCAACCCAATAGAGCATCTTTGGGATGTGGTGGAACGGGAGCTTCGTGCCCTGGATGTGCATCCCACAAATCTCCATCAACTGCAAGATGCTATCCTATCAATATGGGCCAACATTTCTAAAGAATGCTTTCAGCACCTTGTTGAATCAATGCCACGTAGAATTAAGGCAGTTCTGAAGGCGAAAGGGGGTCAAACACCGTATTAGTATGGTGTTCCTAATAATCCTTTAGGTGAGTGTATATTCCATAGTTTGTATTTATTCTGATTTTGCACTTTGCACAATTGCACTATAGTGTTTTGCACAATTCCTACATACATGTAGATATGTATATACAAATATATATTTCTTTCTTGTATATGTAGAAATGTTACTTTGTGACAGTTGTATACACACATACACATGCACAGAGAGCAAGGTCAAACCGGAGTCCAATTCCTTGTATGTGTATATATACTTGGCCAATAAAGCTGATTCTGATTCTGATGAATTATCAACTTGATATAATCTAACTAAGAAACGGCTCTTACAGTATCAATTATAGTCTTCAGAGAAAGGGGCAAGCTGGACATTTGGATAGAAAAAGAAGAAGAATCTGGCAGTCTTGTCACATGGGATACCCTTCATTCTGCAAACAATAATAGATTGACATGTTTCTTGTGAAAGCTGCTTCATTTTGCCCATTTTTGAACCCAGAACTGAACTTTAAGAATGCCAGGACCTTGCAAGTGAACAGAATGCCAGCAGTGGTAATGGAATTATAAAGGTTTCTCTAATAACCAGTTAGCATGTGATGTCACTTTGTAACCTGTTTAATCCAGACCAGGGGCACAGGGGGTGGGAGGGGGAGCCTATCCCAACTAGCACAGGGCACAAGGCAGGAACAAACCCTGGAGACGGTGCCAGTCACTCCCAATAACAGTGATGGGTTCTGATCTCGAGTCCTTCACCGCGTAGCCATATTGACTGCCAGAGCTTTTCAGAGATTTGGGATGTGCTTATAATCGAATTCCACTTTAAAAATAATACGGATCGTTGTTAACGAGGTGGGGTGGGGGATTTCAGGTGTGTTCTCAATTTTGTTAAGCAGAATGATGGGTGGGGGGAGGCACAGGGATAGAGAGAAACTCAGAAAGAAAAAGGGTCAAAGATCAGTTTGACTAGTTGGGTGCCAAGAAGACTAAACAGATCCTTGCAGTGTAGGTCAGGGACCCCGAGAGCTCTGGAGACAATCCTTTTATTTTATGGTCTGTTTGCCTTGCGTGACCTTTGGCCTCTCTGCCTGCCGAGTTTGGGGGGAGGTGGGTGTGTTTCCTGGAGCCCTTTTTTGGTGGACAAGGCCCGGCGAAATGACGCGTCTCAGCGCACACTTTGAAGGCAACTGCTGACGGAAGTGCAATCTTGTTTAGTTTGTGGGTTTACCGGATTTGTAACTCAAATCTGTGATACTTATGGACGGGTCAAGGTTGACATTTTTGATCCATAAAATTTTGCTTTTGTACTAAAGAAAGAAAATAAATGGTGGCATGTTGCCACAGGGCCGTCTTGACAGCATCATAAGCTCTCGGGCAAAGTAGTGCACTGGGATGCCTATTTTGACAGCAAAGCAGAAACATTGTGGGCCCCCTATGCCACTGGGACCCCCCTGGCCAGTGCCCATTGTGCCCATACATTAAGGTGGTGGTGCAGTAGTAACACTGACTGTTTCACAACAAGACCAGGCTTTGCATCCCAGGTGGTCGCAACATGGAGTTTCCAAGTCTGCCTATGGGGCCCTGATGGGCATGCATGTTCTCCTTGTGATGGACGGGCACCTTGCCCAAGGATTGATCATTTGTTTTGTGCCCGATGCTTGCAGGAGTAGGATCCACCTTCCCCACTATCTAGTTCTGGATAATCAGATTTAGAAAATGGATGGATGGATGGAATAAAACTGAAACACTAAGTAAAAGTGAGATACTTGTCAGTCAGCCAGTCATTTTCTAAACTGCTTTGTCCTGAACAGGGTTGTGGTAAGGGAGCTGAAGCCTATCCCAGATAGCACAGGGCACAAACCCTGAACAAGACTCCAGTTCATCACAGGGCAAACACATACACACCAACCACACACCAACCGCACACCAAGGCCAACTTAGTATCGCATGTCTTTGGACCCACACGGACACGGAGAGAACATGCAAACTCCGAGCTGGGAGGACTGGGGACGCAAACCCTGGGGTCTCCTTACTGCAAGGCAGCAGTGATACCAGTCTGCCACCCTAAGATACTTGTATGTTTGGCAAGTTGCGTGTAAACTTAATATAATATAATATAATATAATATAATATAATATAATATAATATAATATAATATAATATAATATAATGGGCGAGACTTGGGTTCATTTCCCGGGTCCTCCCTGCATGGAGTTTGCATGTTCTCCCCGTGTCTGCGTGGGTTTCCTCCCACAGGTTAGGTGCATTGGCGATTCTAAATTGCCCCTAGTGTGTAGGTGTGTGTGTGTGTGTGTGCCCTGCGGTGTGCCCTTTGTTTCCTGCCTTGTGCCTTGTGTTGGCTGGGATTGGCTCTGGCAGACCCCTGTGACCCTGTAGTTGGGATATAGTGGGTTGGATTATGGATGGATAATATAATATAATATATACGGTATATATACTGTATATATACATATATATATACTGTATATATATATATATATATATATATATATATATATATATATTGTGGTCCCGGCCGGGACGCCCAGGAGGACGTGAGGAGGGCTTGTGCCTCCTCCAGACCGCGAGGGGTGTCCGTCCTGGTTCTGTTGGGAGCCACGGGTCGAGGGCATGGAAGCCCTACCCTGTAGGGGCCCGTGGTCACCGCCAGGCGGCGCCCCGATGCCGGTTTACCCTGTGTGGTCTTTGGCTGGGGATGGAGCCCGGCCGTGACGCCTTGGAGGACCAGAGGAGGACGTGTGCCTCCTCCAGACCGAGTGGGGGCGTCCGTCCTGGTTATGCAGGGGGCCTCGGGTAGGGGGCTTTGAAGCCCAGCCCTGTAGGGACCCGTGGCAACCGCCAGGCGGCGACCCAGTGCCTGTTTATCCCGGGAGCCTGGCACTTCTGCCACACCAGGAAGTGCCGGGGGGAAGACGACCGGGGAGACACGGACGGCTTCTGAGTGCGCAGCCGGGTGTGGCCACCGCTAAGTGCCGGGAAGCAGCTGGAACCCGTCTGGGTTCCCATAAAAGGGGCCGCCTCCTTCCAGTCAGCGGTGGAAGTCGGGAGGCAGTATTGACGGAGCTGGGGAGAGGACTGGAGGCAGCCAGGAACAAAAGCACAGTGACTGTGAGCCCTGGACTTTTGGGGAATCGGTGCAAGAGGCACTGGGGTTTTGTGAGTGCACGATAACTTGCTGTACATAGTGTAAATAAAAGTGTGATGGGTGAAAAATGTTGTCCGTCCTGTCTGTGCCGGGCCAGCGTTCACAATATATATATATATATATATATATATATATATATATATATATAAAAATATAAAATCAAACTTCTGTCTGTATGTCTGTCCACTTTTCACGAGAACTACTTGATGGTTTTAAATTTTTTTTCATAATTTGCTTGAACATTCCGGTTGATTCTGCGCCTTCTCTCATTGCGCTAAATTATCATAGTTTGGTTGCGGCGCCGACTTATTTGTGCAAATCTGAGAGACAGCCTGCAGGTCAAGGAGAGGGGGAAGTGGGAACTCAGGAGTAGGGAGCCAGGCAGGCCCTCCTCACTCACATGCCAGCCTCCATTCCAGTCGCTCTACCTCTCGCCACGTGTTGGAGTGCACCTTGCCTTCCACTTCGCTAATGATACCTGTTTGTTCAGCAGGCATTATCATCTAGGGATTGTCGAGGAGTAATGTTTGATGTTTTTGAGAGAGAGATCAGAGCTACGTGTGTTTTTGAGGGTAGTAGATATCATGGCCATGTGCTTTTCTCCCCACGTGACAGAGCTGAACACAATCAGATACAGTGGCAATGTTTGACTTTGGAGCAGATCTACTAACCTTGGCCAGAATTACATTTTAATTTTTTTTTTATTGATTTTAAAGTTTGTTCTGTTTCACTACTACATGGGAGAGGCCGCGGGGGACAGCTAGTATGTATAATATATATAAAATCCAATGTCTCTCTGTCTGTATGTCTGTCCCCTTTAATGAGAGAACTTCTTAAAGAATTTAGACCGGGTTTTTTTCTAGAATTTGCTTGAACATTCCAGTTGATTTTGCGACTTATCTCATTGTGTTAAGAATCATAGTTCGCTTGCAGAAGCGATATATTCGCTCTAATCCAAGTGAGAGGCTTGCCTGCCAAGGGGAGGGGGAAGCCTGACGTCAGGAGTAGGGAGCCGGGCAGAGCCCTCCTCACTCATGCTTAGCTAGCGATACCTGTTTGTTTATAGATTTGTAAAGTTTGTCCCGTTTCACTGCCAAGCGGGCAGAGCTGTGGGGGATGGCTAGTATAATAGAATAGAATAGAATAGAATATTTGGTGGCACCTCTTCCAGGATTGGTTCTTGCTTTGCCCCCAATCTTGCGGGTTTAAACCACAGGCACTTGCAATCCTATCACATTTTGGCTGGATGGATGAGAATAGAATAGAGTGGAGGAGATGAAACCTGTATAATTCAGTTCAGGGTTGCTGGGTCCCCCGCCAATCCCAGAATTACTGTGGGCAACGCAGGAGCCAACCTTGTCTGTCACAGGGCTTATTTGCTCCCATACATGCTCAAACAGTGCCAACTTACTGCAAAATTCTCCAGTTAACCTAACTTATGTGTGTGTTTTGAGATGAGACAAACCAACACGGGCCAGGAAGATGATGTGATCCTCACCGAGATAAGAAGCTCACAAGGAGCAGGATTCACATTAAGGACGCTCTATTCATGTGGCATCATCGCTAACTACTCGCTCACCATACTGCTCACATCATACTTTATTATAACACAACACTCTCAAAATCAAGTTGGCCACTTCAGGGTCTTGGAGAGCTGGGGTCTCTCTGAACGCAGTGGACACAAGGCAGAAAACAGCCATGGGTAGGGTGTTAGGACATCACAGGAGCCATTCACACACCCACACACTCACCTTCACATTCACACAGAGTCCAGTTAATCTAATTAGTACCTTTCCGGAAACTTGGGAGGAAAAGCCACAGGGACACCGGAAAAATCATAGACCCCCCCCCAATCCACACACACACACACACACACACACACACACACACACACACACACACACACACACACACACACACAAACAGCTTCTGGATGTAGGATTTTGACAAAGGATTCACACACACACATATCTATGGAAGGTTTCTTGTGCCAAAATGAAATGCAATCCAACGTGTCAGCTACGATGAAATGTAATACATATGCCAGTGAGCCATTTCATTTTGGCATAGTTTCATCGTGTCATAATTAAAAACACATTACCCAATTGATCAATTCACTAAAATGCAATACAAAACCACACTGCTGTTTTATTGACCTTCATAGATCTCAGATCATAACTAAAAGAAAAGCAGGCCTATTGCATTTCCCTTAGCGGTAGCTCCGCAAGTGTTGCATTTTGATTTGAAACCACACCTCAAACGTGCCAAACCTAAAAGTAATCAAACGTCCAATGAGCATCAAAAAGGCGGGGCAAGGGGCGTCAGCTGTTGGGGAAAAGAGGCGGGCCCATCACTTGCAAAGAAGGCGACCAGGGAGTTGATAAGGCAGGGGAATCGCCCATCTTATTGAACGGGTGGAAGCCGGCGATCTCTTACGTGTTGAAAGAAAGAATAAAACTCTAAACTATCCAGTTATCACTGAGGGCATGAATCAGAAGCTACGAAGAAACAAAGCACAGTGACGCTAACAAATGTTTTACTATATTCAGTCCGTCTGCCATAAAACCGGTGGACCGTTCCAGTGATGGTTACCCTTCTGGAAGTTAATCCGATCTCCACACAGGTTCTCTGTAGCTCAGCCAGAGTGCTGATTGATTTATAAAGGAAATGGGGCGTGACCAACTGGTGCTGAGTGATGAATATGTTAAATAAGACTGGGAGGAGCCAGGGGTTATTGGCCTTATATTAGACAAGACAGAACTAAAGGGGTCTTTCTCCCATCTCCACACAGGTTCTCTACAGCTCAGCCAGACTGACCTTCAGGTTGTTGGTTTCCAATCTTACTGTAGCCCCTTTCCCCAGACTGCTCAGTTTGACCAGGTTGCCATGTTCTAGGAAGACATCTTAGGTTTGAGAATCATTGAGCCCTCTGTGGTCCTGGGAACCTTCAGCGCTGCAGGAACGATGTGAGCCTTGACACAATCCCGTCTCTAAACTCTGCAGATAATTCTTTTGACCTCGTGGCCGGGTGGGGTCTTCTCTAGACAGCTATGTGCCTTATGCTAATCATGTTCAGGCAAAAGGGGGACTCCAAACAAGGTGTAGAAACATCTCCATGATTATCAATACAGTGGGACACACCTCAGCCAAAGCAAAGGGTCTAAATAGTTGTGCCAAAATAGTAAAATGTAATAAAAGGGAAGGAGTCTGACGACTTTCTAAATTCACTCTATTTTAATGTCTAAGTGAGTCAAATCCCTTAAGCTGTGTGTGAATTTATTGAGGAAATATAGAGAACCATTGATGGAGTACTTTGGATGAAAGCATCAGGCAAATAAATAACCGTCTAAGTCAGACTCCGGGTCTCTCCTCTGTAGCTGGATCCCAAACTTCACAAGTCCTCTTCACACTGCTCATTTAATATGCATATTGAATATGCAAATGAGGTTGCTGTCCAAATGACCACCCGGTCCAACCCTCACATGGAGATGGTCGAACTAGAGGAACTGTTGTGGGTTTTGTGTACTATACATGTAATGTGAGGCTCTCATTCTCTTAAGCGCCGACAACATGCCATTCAGCAGCCATCATTCATGCCAGTTCTTTGCTATTAAGATTGGACCACACTGTTAAAATGTTTAGGGGGATCCTGATACCTGAAGGCCTGACTAGGAAACCTTAGTGGGTACAGTGAGTACAGTGTACCTGGCTGTGGACTGAATTCCCCTGCTATTACACATCAAATGATACTTTTTAGGGATATTAAGAAGTTTTAGCTTCAAGCATATTGATCTTTAAAGTCCCACGTCCTACCATTGTGATGTGTTGAGCCCCAGGGTTGTTGAAGTCCAAGATTTGACATGTATAGTGTGTGATGATGTGGACTTCAACTGCCAGCCTGAGTTTAGGGACGCCTTGATAAGCCTTTGAAAACTGCTGACTGATTTATAAAGGGAATGGGGTGTGACCAAGTGGTGCTGAGTGATGAATATGTTAATTAAGGTGGGGAGGAGCAAGGGGTTATTGGCCTGATATTAAACAAGACAGAGCTAAAGGGGTATTGACTGATGTACTGTATATATTAACTAGTAGAGCTGCAGTATAGGATCAACAGGACAGAGCTGTGAGTTCTTGACTGGTGTAATATATATATATATATATATATATATATATATATATATATATATATATATAAGGGTGGGTGTGTGTGTATATGGTGATTGATTGTGCGTGGGCGGGCATCCCAACTGGTATGGTGCAAGGTTCCTTACCTGACCCAGACTTTCAGAGATATGAAGGTAAGGATCATCCTGCCTCGGCCAGGAGACAGGCAGGATATGCAAATGCAGTAGTGGGTGCGCTGGCATCCTGGCAGGGTTAGACTGATGAATGATATCCTGCCAGGAGGCCAATGTAAAGGAAGGACAGGGGCTAGAAATCCTGTCAGTTCTATATGCTCCCTTGACATGCTAACTCCATGAGGTTGGCATGAGGGCTTGATATATATATATACTGTGCATACTAGCAAAATACCTGCGCTTCGCAGCGGCAAAGTACTGCCTTAAAATTTTTATTAAGAAGAAAATTAAACCTTTTTAAACTGAGGGATAATATACCAATAATTATTTGTTAAGGATCTCTTTGTATACCACATTGTGAGTTCGGCCCTCCGGTTGTAACATGACCAAGCTGTGCGCTGAGCTTACTCTTGAGCATGTAACGTACAGTTGGCCATGTGAACAGTAATCTTGTTTCAGATCTCACAGCTTGGATTGCTGCTGTCATAATCGGTTTGAGTTTCATGGTTTGTTTCAATTACGACAGTATTTGTAGGACTTGTGTTGAAGTGACATTCGGCATCTGTCAAGCATTGTAAGCATACAACCGGTTTCATCGATAACTTCACATCCAGCTTTTTAGAGTTTAAACATTTATAAACATCAAAGTGTCCACTACTGAAATCGTCACCTGTCAATCTAAGATGTTTAAGAGGCATTGGCGGTTGTCCAAAGGTGTAAAATATTTGGCCATTTCGGTGCACTTCAAAGCGACAACCGAACAATTCTGCGGCAGCCATCAACTCACATGCAGAACCACAGGTGAAGGGCTTAAGCATTTCACTCTTCTAGTGCTCCTGTGTAGTCTAATTATCTCCTGGACCGTCATCAGTCCACACCTTGAACCTGTCCAGTCATTCAATACATAAGACACAATGTTCCTCCGGATATCAAGAGTGAGCCTGATATGGCTGTGCAATATGTAACAAAGAGAATGGAAAAGGTAGGTGCCATCTCCGGGCATGGACACCACTCAGTAAGTGACAGTTCTTTGATTGATGGTGATCACCTCGATAGACATGTTAATGGGGGTACGGTTGTAATGATGAAGGAAATGGGTACCTGAACAATGTAAAGTAAGTCTAAAATACCTACACAATAACTATAATTGTAATAAATGAACAATAAAACAGCGGAGAAGTCGTGGATTAAATAAAAAGGCTGTAGTTATCAGTAGGGAGACGTGAATCCCGTGGCAAAGCAAGGAAGGGAATGTAGAGACCGGAGCGACGGACGGCCTTATATAGGCAGGCAGCCAACAACGTGGGAGGAGATGGGATGGGGGACCCAACGCCGCCTCACACGGTGACCAAGCTGCAGGCTATGGACGTATATATGTACGTAAGTAGGATTCAGTTAGCGTTGGGAACCCGCGTACCAAATTTCTAGAAGATGGGCCCATAAGTATCAAAGACAGTTGGAAAGTTCAATATGGCAGCTGACAGTGGCATCATACCACCGAAATAAGTACGTACATTGGTTTTGGTTAGCGCAGGGAAGCCGCCTACCAAATTTCATTTAGATGGGGCCATGAATAAGAAAGTTCAACATGGCCGACGTTGTTGACCGTTATGACCGTTACGCGTAGAATTTTGAAATGAAACCTGCCCAACTTTTGTAAGTAAGCTGTAAGGTATAAGCCTGCCAAATTTCAGCCTTCTACCTACATGGGAAGTTGGAGAATTAGTGATGAGTCAGTCAGTCAGTGAGTGAGTGAGTGAGTGAGTGAGTGAGTGAGTGAGTGAGTGAGGGCTTTGCCTTTTATTAGTATAGATATATATATATATATCTATATATATCACATATATATATTGTGGAACGGGACCCGGACACAGACAGGCGGACATCGTTTTTTCACCACACACACGTTTATTATCTACACTATATACAGAGTTCATAAGTGCACAACCCAGTGCTTCCAGCACCGATTCCCCAAAAGTACATTGTGGTCCACTGGGGCGCATACAGCCATCCTAACCTGACACAGACAGGCAGAGACACAAGTGCAGCACACAACCCACTTTTATTTACAAAGGCGAGACGTTTTTCTCGCTCCCCAGAGCACAGCCCAGTACAACGCACCGCAATACACGTCACAGTCTTTTTCTTCTCTTTTTCTCTCTTTCAGTCCTTCCACCTCCACTACCTATCTGGCCAGCTTCATCCACCTCTCCCCGACTCTGGCTCTCCAAATGAAGTGAGGCGGCTCCTTTTATTCAGCTCATGGAAGTGCTCCCAGTGGCTCATCAGTGTTACCTGGAATCAATCCCAAGTGTGGCGGAAGTCCACTGTAGGGCTCTGCAGCTCCCCCTGGTGCCCCCCCTACCCAGAACCCAACAGGGCTGTACCAAACTCCAAATCCCAGTGTGCCCTGTGGGAATCCGTGGTGCCACTGCTGCTCAGCAGAGCTGCCCTCTAGCGTCCCGATGAAGGTAGTACTTCACAGATGCGCAGATGTTCTCTCCCCCTGGTCCTTCCATCCTGTAAAGAAAATTCAGTAATAGCCATGGCCACCCGTCATAATTGTCACATCCATCCATCCATTTTCCAATCCACTGAATCCGAACACAGGGTCACGGAGGTCTGCTGGAGCCAATCCCAGCCAACACAGGGCACAAGGCAGGAACCAATCCTGGGCAGGGTGCCAACCCACTGCAGGAAACACACAAATACACCCACACACCAACCCCAATTTAGAATCGCCAGTCCACCTAACCAGCATGTCCTTGGACTGTGGGAGGCAACCGGAGCGCTCAGAGGAAACCCAAGCTGGCACGGGGAGAACATGCAAACTCCATGCAGGGAGGACCCGGGAGGGGAACTGTAAGTAATCATATATATAGTGCTCAAAAGAATTAAAGGAACACTTTTTAATCAGAGTATAGCATCAAGTCAATGAAACTTCTGGGATATTAATCTGGTCAGTTAAGTAGCAGAGGGGGTTGTTAATCAGTTTCAGCTGCTGTGGTGTTAATGAAATTAACAACAGATGCACTAGAGGGGCAACAATGAGATGACCCCCAAAACAGGAATGGTTTAACAGGTGGAGGCCACTGACATTTTCCCCTCCTCATCTTTTCTGACTGTTTCTTCACTAGTTTTGCATTTGGCTACAGTCAGTCTCACTACTGGTAGCATGAGGTGATACCTGGACCCTACAGAGGTTGCACAGGAAATCCAACTTCTTTAGGATGGCACATCAATACGTGTCATTGCCAGAAGGTTTGCTGTGTCTCCCTGCACAGTCTCAATGGCATGGAGGAGATTCTAGGAGACAAGCAGTTACTTTAGGAGAGCTGGAGAGGGCCATAGAAGGTCCATAACCCATCAGCAGGACCAGTATCTGCTCCTTTGGGCAAGGAGGAACAGGATGAGCACTGCCAGAGCCCTACAAAATGACCTCCAACAGGCCACTGGTGTGAATGTCTCTGACCCAACAACCAGAAAGACTTCATGAGGGTGACCCAAAGGCCCCATGTCCTCTAATGGGCCCTGAGCTCACTGCCCAGCAGCATGCAGCTCGATTGGCATTCGCCATAGAATACCAGAATTGGCAGATGCACCACTTGTGCCCAGTGCTTTTTACGGATGAGAGCAGGTTCACCCTGAGCACGTGACAGAAGTGAAAGGGTCTGGAGAAGCCATGGAGAACATTATGCTGCGTGTAACATCATTCAGCATGAGCAGTTTGGTGGTGGGTTAATGATTGTCTGGGGAGGCATATCCATGGAGGGTCACACAGACCGCTACAGGCTTGACAAAGGCACCTTGGCTGCCATTAGGTATCAGGATGAAATCCTTGGACCCATTGTCAGACCCTATGCTGGTACAGTGGCTCCTGGTGCACGACAATTCCTGGCCTCATGTGGTGAGAGTATGCAGGCAGTTCCTGGAGGATGAAGGAATTGATACCATTGACTGGCCACCACACTTTCCTGACCTAAATCCAATAGAACACCTCTGGGACATTATGTTTTGGTCCATCCAATGCCACCAGGTTGCACCTCAGACTGTCCAGGAGCTCAGTGATGCCCTGGTCCAGATCTGGGAGGAGATCCCCCACAACACCATCTGTCATCTCATTAGAAGCATGCACCGATGTTGTCAGGCATGTATACAAGAACACAGGGGCCATACAAAGTGCTGCGTACAATTTTGAGTTGCTGCAATTAAATTTTGACAAAATGGACTAGCCTGCCACATCATTTTTTTCACTCTGATTTTTGGGGCGTCTTTGAATTCAGGGCTCTGTAGGTTGATCATTTTCATTTCCATCAAACGATGTGGCATCCTTTCGTTCCTAACACATTACCCAGTCTATATCAGTATAGATAGCCAGGAGGATTTCTGTTTCCCATTGAGATCTGATGTGTTTTCAAAGTGTTCCTTTAATTTTTTTGAGCAGTTTATATATATATATATGGTTAAAATAGTTTAAGAGTACGCATAAAGAGTAAACTATTTTAACCATTCTATAATCTGCTTCTCGCAACTGAAAGAGGGCACCGTGGCGGATGTTAGCGGACTTGCTGACCAACCACAAGCGTTACCTGGTAGGTAACCACCCATACAATCAGATTGTAATTCAGACTACGAATGCCATGAATATATGTACAGTATATATATATATATATATATATATGTCGACACAAAAAGCATGATGAGACATGAAAAGGTTTGGGGCAGCTACCCGTATATTGTATCCTGGTTGCAAAGAGCTAAATTAGTCAGAGTTCATTACTTATGCGAGTCCAAAACAGAACTGAATTGCTGCTTTAAGATTGCAGCTTTTACCTACTGGAGGAGGCATCACTGGCGCTGATGGGACCACAAGTGACATCACTGGCAGCACCTGGACTAGAAGTAGCATCATCGGTGGCACCAGAACTGGGCGGGATTTCCCGAAAATGGCCTATAAGGGATTAAGAGAGACAATTAGTGCACCTCACCTCCCGCTGTTCAGGCATGGAATTGCTATTATTCAGGCCCTTTAGTTGTCTCCTAATTGCATGAGTGTTTATATATATTGTGAACTAGACGCTATATAGCGCCCGACCCGGCACAGATTCACACTGAGGCACATGTATAAAGAACACAAAAGTTTATTTTCTTCTTCACATGTGGGGCACGTCTGAACCCCACAGGCATAACACAGTCCCAAGCACAGTGACACAAACTAAACATTCTTCCTCTGGCACCACCACTCCTCCCAGGCAACCTCGTCCTCTTCCTCCCGATTCTGGCCTTTCACAACTGCCTTCCTCAGGTCCGCTCCACTCCTTTCCGCTAAGACTTCGTCTTTCTCCACTCCCGACTCCAGCCATCGAATGGAGGGAGGTGGCCCCTTTTATGCTCACCGGGATGAGCACCAGGTGCCTCCCAATAACCTTCCACCGGCACCTCCCAGGTGTGGCAGAAGTGCCAGCTGTGCACCCGGAAGCACTCTGAGTCTCCATGGTCTTCTTCCCCCAGCACTACCGGGTGTGGCAGAAGTGCCATGGGCCAGGGCTCCTCAGGCATGGGGGTGCCCCCTGGTGGTGTCCACGGGCCCCTATAGGGTTGAGCTTCTAAGCTCTGTTCCCGTGGTCCCCATAACCACCAGGGTGGTCGCCCCGTCGTGGTCTGGAGGAGGCATCCCGGCCACCCCCAGCCGCTTACATATATATATATATATATATATATATATATATATATATATATATATATATATATATATATATATTGTCACACACGCGCGCATGGGAGGCAGCTAAAGGGCTCGAGTGAAGGCAGTTCTGAGCCATGCCGGGATGTGGCAGAGCGCACTAACTCTCTTTCTCACTTCCCTGTAGACCTAACCCGGGAGGTTCCACCTGTCTCTCTGGACGTCACTTCTGGGACCGAGCCAATGGAGACAGACCTTGCCAGCTCCGCCCCTGATGTCACATCCGGGACTAAACCAATGAACGATGAACACGTGCCCGACCCTTATGACCTCACTTCCTGTCTCCCCCTTTAAAAGCCTTCCCTTTTCCCTTCTGTGTCAGTCTTGTTTTGGACTCTGTTGTAAGCACTTCAGTGCTGGTATTTAAAAGAAAAACGAAGTTGCAGCCGGGATACCGAATTACATGGGTGGCTGCCCCAAACCTTTTTCTGTCTTTGTCTCGTTTTGTGACAGTGGCGTAGTCGGCAGGATGGAGAAGTCCCAGAAGAGAAGGGGACAGGACCTGCAAAACACCCAGGTGGGAGCGTCCGGGGCCGAGTATTCAGGCGGGAGGGTGCCCGTGGTTCGGCGAGACCGGTCGGGCTCCGCTCCCAGCACGCAGAACTAGGCCATCTAGAGAGGCCAGGGAGTGTGCGGGTGGGGCTCACCGATTGGGCTGCCCAGGGGGGAGACAAGAGGGACTCAGTATGCTCTCTTGGGGGAGAGTGCCTGCCCCCCAGTGAAACCACAGCCCCTTTTACCACCTTGGGGTGCCCCAGACTGGCAGGTGAGTAAAATAACGAAGTGGAGGTTGGACCCTGAGAGGCCGACCAGTAAACAAGCCTGGTCCTTATGGGCAAAAGTATGGCAGTGGCTACGGCCCTTGGAAAACAAGCCCTACCAGGTCATTGAGCAGGTAGCGTGCTATCTGCTCCTGAAAGCACTTCCCCAGGGCTTCACCCAGCCGGTCTGGGGCGTGCAGTTTAACATGTCAGGGCTCATAGAGCTTCTGGAAACACAGAGGGCGGCCTCACACTCTGGGAGAGCAGAACCGCCCTTCTGCCAAACTCAGCCGGGTATGTCCCAAGACCTAGCCCCTCCCTGTATAACCCGGAGCTTGCATCGGGTCAGCGGCGCTGGCACGCAAAACCGCTTGGAGGCGAGGAGGAATGCAGGTGGAGGGGGAGGAGGGCTTGGTGTGCTCTGACAAACCCGTTGACGGTCCCGCATACAGACGTGGTGATCGTTAACGGGTTTAAAACTTCCGCTTGCTCGATTCCGCAGCAACATTTCCATTGTTGCCCGCCGCTTTGTGCTACGCGACAATGGCTAAAATTCAAGACCAGTATAACCTGTGTCCACGGGGAAACCCGCTGGTACAGCACCGCCGCTTGTGTCATTAGCTACGGAGGATCAGTCCAGAAAGTAACCGTGGCAATCCTTCCTGATCCTCCACACCCGGTGATACTAGGGCGGGACTGGTCTGACATTAAAAGCGGTGAGACACATACCACTCCGGGGTTAAGTTGGGCCTCGTTATGGACGGAGATGAACCGTCTCAAGCTGCCTCCACGCCGTGTAATCAGCCGGCAGAGAGAGGTGAAGCAGCCGTCCTGGCTGACGTGGCAACTCCCGGGCCGTCGCAGGCTGACACGCCATCCACCAACGCCGGCGGAGCGGGAGGAAACCACGCCCATTGAGGTCGGCGCTGACCCTCTCTCCGTGTTGCGGTTTCAATTTAAAAAGACGCCGGCTTCTTTCAAAAGGGAGCAATGGAATGACGACTCCCTGAAGTTTGTAAAAAATGCAGTGGTCCTTGTCAATGGCCAGCGCACTAGTCAGTCGATGCCACAGGGCCCCTACTTTGTGTTAGATAATGACCTCCTTTACCGTGTAGCAATGCATGACGGGCAGGAGACGAGGCTGTTGCTAGTCCGCGTACCTTCCGGCGGCAGGTCTGCGAGCTAGCACACGCCCACCTCCTAGGTGGCCACCTGGGCACCGAAAAAACTCTGGAGCGGATCAAGCTCCGGTTTTACTGGCCAGGAATTAATGAGGAGGTTCGCCGCTTTGGCGCTTCCTGCCCGGAGTGTCAACTGCGACAGATTCCTAGGAGGGACCGTGCTCCTCTTGTTCCTATTCCCTTGATTGACGTTCCCTTCCACAGAATCGGGGTCGACCTGGTGGGACCTCTAGAGCCCTCAGCCCGAGGACACAAGTACATTTTAGTCCTCGTGGATTATGCTACACGATACCCCGAAGCTGTTCCGTTGCGCTCAGCTACCTCTAAAGCCATCGCACGGGAATTACTAGGGGTATTCGCGTGGGGATCCCCAAAGAAGTCTTGACAGACCAGGGGACCCCCTTCACCTCGGAGACGTTCAAGGAGACTGCCAGATTACTGAAAATAAAGCATTTAAAACCTCGTGTATCATCCTCAAACCGACGGATTAGTAGAGAGGTTTAATCAAACTCTCAAGCAAATGCTACGTAAGGTGGTCAGCGAGGATGGAAGGAACTGGGATCAGCTCCTCCCCTCGTCCTTTTGCCTATCGGAAGTCCCACAAGCCTCCACGGGTTCTCCCCTTTGAACTACTGTATGGGCGACAACCTCGGGCATATTGGATATTTTGAAAGAAGGCTGGGAAGAAGAGGCTCTTCCCACCACTAACATACTGGAGTATATCGCGCAGTTACGCGATAGATTTGGAAAGATTCGGCCTGTCCTTAAAAGTCACATGGAGGAGGCTCAAGCAGCACAGGTTCGCTACTACAACCGCGCACGTCTCTTGGGAGTTCCACCCGGAGATCGGGTCATGGTCCTAGTGCCTACCTCCCACTCTAAGTTGCTTGCCCACTGGCAGGGCCCCTACGGTTAAGGAGAGGAAGGGACTGGTCGACTATTTGGTGAGTCAACCCAATCGTCGGCCAAAGGAGCGGTCATATCATGTGAACCTGCTGAAACCGTGGAAGGACAGGGACCCGCATCCCTCCTCCGCCAGCCCCGCCACTCTTCGCTCACACACACGACCTTAACTTTGGCGCAGACTTGAGACCCAGGCAACGGCAGGAGCTGGAAACAGTTATCCGGACCGCTCGAGAGGTAGTCAGTGAACACCCGGAAGGACCTCTCTGATTGAGCACAACATTGTGACAGAGCCCGGGTTGTTGTCCGAGAACGCCTGCACGCCTTCCCGAGGCAAAAAAGGCTGAAGTGGAGCTTGAGATCAAGCGCATGCTGGAACTAGGTGTAATTGAGGAGAGTTATAGTCCCTGGTCCAGCCCCATTGTGCTCGGCGGTAAGCCTGACGGGAGTTGGAGGTTCTGCAATGACTTCCGTCGGCTTAACCAAGTCTCCCAATTTGATGCCTATCCAATGCCACGCGTGGACGACCTCCTCGAGAGGCTTGGACAGGCTCAATACCTGACCACACTTGACATGACAAAGGGTACTGGCAGGTTCCTTTAACGGACTCCGAAGGAAAAACGCGCTTTAGTACCCCTAGCGGACACTGGCAGTATCGTGTCCTTCCATTTGGGTTACACGGGCTCCAGCAACCTTTCAGCGTCTGGTGGACAAAGTGCTTCGGCCTCATAACTCATACAGTGCTGCCTACCTAGATGACGTGGTCATCTATTCCAGCACATGGAAGGAACACCTACAGCATGTCCAAGCGGTATTACGGACACTTGGTGAGGCCGGGCTCCGGATTAATCCCAAGAAATGTTTCTTTGGATTAAGCGAGGCCAAATATTTAGGCTACCTGGTGGGTCGGGTACCGTAAGGCCACAGTGCTCCAAAATTGATGCCATTCTGAAATGGCCCGTCCATGAACCAAGCGGCAGGTCCAAGCCTTTCGGGTTAGCGGGTACTACCGCCGGTTTGTACCCGGTTTTGGAGAAAGCGCCCTTGACTGATTTAACAAAGAAGAGGGCCCGAACATTGTGGTATGGACTGCAAAACAGACACTGCATTTGGTGACTTGAAGAAGGCCCTTACGCCCGCACCTATTTTGATGGCACCTAACTTTTCTTTGCCTTTCATCCTCCAGACGGACGCCGACACAGGCCTGGGAGCCGTGCTGAGCCAAAGTGTCGATGGTGTCAACACCCGTCATGTTCCTGAGCCGGAAACTGTTGGACCGGGAGACCAGGTATGCGGCGGTGGAGAGGGAGGCTCTGGCGATTAAATGGGCGATCACTCAGCTGAGGTACTACCTGTTGGGCCGTGAGTTCACCCTTGTCACGGACCATGCACCTCTACAGTGGATGGCCCTGCACAAGGAGTCGAATCCGCGGGTCACCCGGTGGTTTCTTGACCTGCAGCCGTACAAGTTTTCGCTCGTTCATCGCCGGGTGCTCTCCATGCCAACGCCGATGCTCTCTCTCGGGTTTACGACCTCTCGGTTAAGGTCGCCCGACCCGACGGGTCTGGGCTGAGGGGGCCTTGTCACACACGCCGCATGGGAGGCAGCTAAAGGGCTCGAGTGAAGGCATTTCTGAGCCATGCCGGGATGTGGCAGAGCGCACTAACTCTCTTTCTCACTTCCCTGTAGACCTAACCCGGGAGGTTCCACCTGTCTCTCTGGACGTCACTTCTGGGACCGAGCCAATGGAGACAGACCTTGCCAGCTCCGGCCCCCCTGATGTCACATCCGGGACTAAACCAATGAACAATGAACACGTGCCCGACCCTTATGACCTCACTTCCTGTCTCCCCCTTTAAAAGCCTTCCCTTTTCCCTTCTGTGTCAGTCTTGTTTTGGACTCTGTTGTAAGCACTTCAGTGCTGGTATTTAAAAGAAAAACGAAGTTGCAGCCGGGATACTGAATTACATGGGTGGCTGCCCCAAACCTTTTTCTGTCTTTGTCTCGTTTTGTGACAATATATATATATATATATATATATATCCATACACACACATATACATACTGTATAGAAACGTGTATCATGTATTAAATCCTTAGGATAACAGTGAGAATGTGTGTTAAACTTGGCACGGCTGAGAGGTATTGACAGATGTATTTATCCATCAGGGCCGGGCTGAGGAAAGTTTTTTCCTTTAACGTCCTGTTTTCTTTGCCCAGACCGAGGAGTACTATGAGGTCTCCAGCCTAATGCCTTTCATCACAAAGCAAACACCTGGGATCCAAGAAGTCCTGGAATTCAAATGATGGGTTTCCAAGGCCGGGGCAGTACAAGGCTGCTGAAGGAATTGATTACTGGGTAGAAAGTAGATATCACACAGTCGAGTGGTGTTATTTCGACTAGACAGCGTAATCACAGTCATTTATGATAAGCATTCAAAGTGAGCAATTAGCCATCGCTCATTGCAGGTGTGTGAAGTGCTGCGCAAGGTGAGGTTTTAGCTGTCCGATGAATTCTGCCATCCTGCCGACGAAGCTGGCACTCTCTGACCTGGGCGTGGGCTGAGTCATGTACTTTTGCAAATCACCAGCTGTAGTTCAACCACAGTGTGAGCTCAGGCTGTGCTTTGGCCCACCTCCATTGCTCTCTCATGCCCTCACGTTACAGCTTTCTCATTCTCTGTAGTTTTTGGGTATCAATGAAATTGGAAAGCCAAAAGCCGCCATCCACTCAGACTCCTGCATAAAAGAAAGCAGTTAACTTCAGCAGCCACCGCAGTCTCTGTAAGCTCATTTATCCTATACATGTTTGAGATAAAGTCAGTTCACCATTTCCGGCTAGGCCCCAGCTGGCAGAGTCCCACCAAACGTGCCCTACTGGATTCTTTCACTGGCGACACTAAGCCATGTATGCTGCATGCTTTCTGTCACTCTGGTAAGTTGTCAGGCACATCGCACTCTTGGCCGAAGGTGGAGGTCAGTCCCAGTTCAAGTATCTTAGTTAGAGAAACCTCTTTGGAATTCATGGCATAAAAGTGAAACTAGAAACGGGCAATTGTGGAGAGTGAAGTGAACTGGTGCACCCCCAAATAATGGTGTCCTTATAATGACAGCTAACAGCTATGTTCAAATATATACGTGACGTGAGGACACTTGAGTTTAGAGAAAGGAGATGAGTTGGGGCAAGGAAGGTAGTGTGGCCAGCTCAGGGAATGGAAACATTTTGTGTTCTTGAGGCTTCAGGTTTGGATGATGGGTCCATAGGTAACCATATCTTGAATTCAGAGATCACGGCCCATGGGGCAGCTAGAGTTTTGGCTTCTGTTCTGCTTGATTTTGATTTCTTGTGTTTTTGAGGTCATTCACTTTGTTTTTAGCTGCAGGGTCATTTTTTGCTTTACGCAACACCATCACCTATCGTCTATGAGGGAGGAGTGAAAGCTTTACAAATATTTTGATCTTCAGTTTTCGGCAGATCTTGACATTTTAGGGTCCACTGATACTGAAAACATTGATATCTCAATAATGGGTGAGTGTGTGTCTGTGTATCATAGTTTCTTGAGGACGGTCGAGAGCTAAAACGACTGGACAGAAAAATCCCAAACTCGAAACTTCAGCCTGTTATGAGATGACGATGTGCTGATTAGTTTTTTAGCCAAATTGTGAGAGAAAGAGGTACACGCTAGAGCACGGGTGTCGAACTCCAGTCCTGGAGTCCTAGTCTATAAAAGGGGCCGCCTCCCTTCATTCAAGGCTGGAGTCGGGCGAGGAGAGGACTAAGCTTAGAGAAGAGAGTGGAGGCAAAGAGTATGAGAGGCCTGGACTTGGGGTACAGTGGGTTGTGTGACACATGTAAATATAACTGTAAATAAACATGTGGCGGTGAATTTAACGTGTCTGCCTGTCTGTGTCCTATCTATCTATCTATCTATCTATCTATCTATCTATCTATCTATCTATCTATCTATCTATTATATAGTGCCTTTCACATCTATCTATCTATCTATCTATCTATCTATCTATCTATCTATCTATCTATCTATCTATCTATCTATCTATCTATCTATCTATCTATCTATCTATCTATCTATCTATCTCTATCTAATGACCCTCTATCTGCCACAGCCAGGTGTTACGTGGGTGACCCCTTGGCCTGGTCCAGCCACTCGGGTCCCCAACAATGAGGATCACCCTCGGGTAAACACACCATGTGGCCGTGGTGCCGTAACTGATGCTCCCTCACAATGCAGGTAATGTGCCTCATTCGAGACTCCATGAGAAACACAAAGTCAAACCAGCGGTACCCAAGGATTTTCCGAACAGACACAGTACCAAAGGAGTCCAGTCTTCATCTCAGCTCACTGGATAGCGTCCATGTCTCACAAAAATATAGCAAGACTGGAAGCACCAGGACTCTAAAAACTTGGACCTTCATCCTTTTGCATAGATATCGGGAGCACCACACGCCCCTTTTCACGACATCATGACTCCCCCGTGCTCTCCCAATCCGTCTACTGACTTCTCAGGAAGAGTCACTAGAGATATGAATGTCACTGCCAAGGTAAGCAAACCTCTCGACGAGGTAGACACTCTCTTCACAGACAGACACACTGCTGATGGCCGTGCCCAAGAGGTCATTAAAGGCCTGGCTCTTGGTTTTAATCCAGAAGACTCGCAAGCCCAGACACTCAGACTCCTCACTCAGTCTCTCGAGTGCCCCGATCAGAACCTCCATTGACTCCACGAAGATCACAGCATCGTCAGCAAAGTCAAGATCCGTGAATCTTTCTTCACCAACAGATGCCCCACAGCCGCTGTACTACACGAGTCAAGAACTCACAGCTCTGTCCTGTTAATTATATACTGCAGTTTTACTATTTAATATATACAGTACATCAGTCAATACCCCTTTAGTTCTGGCCCAACCTCTATATTATACCAGCCTGGCACAATATATTCCATTCTGTCTGTCATTCCACTCTAGACCTCCATAGACCAATTGAGGCCCTGCTTCTTCTGACCTTATATTATGAAAGTCAATTAACCCATAATCTCTTTTATATTTGTATAAATAATTTTACTCATTGCCCACCCAGAGATATCAATGGAGTAAAACCTAAAAAGAGAATCAATGCCCACCATCCAAACTACCAGCAAGTCTGAAATGGCTGCAAAGTAATGCCTTCCTTGAATTAAAAAATTTTAGAAAACGAAGTAAGCGGTGGCTCTTCATGAAGTGTGAACCCCCTTATGATCTGTGACTCTTTACGATGTGACACAGAAGGTTTCAATTCTTTGAACCCAGGGGCTCCCTAACGTAATTACAATCAACTCATTAGGTGAAAATGAGGCCTGTTTCACATTTGCGAAATTAACAATGGCTGTGTGTCACAGGACCTGCAAATGGACTATCGTGTTACCGCTTATAATAGTCCTGTTACGTTTGGGGACTCTGAGGGATGTCTGCCCTGGTATTTTTTTTTTTTTTTATGCTATTAGACAGTCTGCTCACACGGCCCGCTGGGCGGTCCATACGCCTCAGCACATAGGACTTTGGAGATTCCAAAGGGAATGACACTAAGAAAGTGTGGAAGGAATGTGAGCTCCTCATTAGAATGGTAATGACGGCAATTAACAAATGGCAGTGGGTTCTGTGAAAGTGTAACATTCTTTACTTCCTTAGGAAAAATAGATTTCAAAAAAGAACATGATAGGATAATTTCTCTCATATGGCACCTCGTCACGTGGGTACAAGCTGTGCGTATCGGTGTTGTGGCGTCAGCTGATTGTCTGTGCAGCTTTTGCACCTTCTGTGGATTCAGACCCATTCACTTTCTGCACACCGTATTGTACATTTTATTTTAAATGAATTCATTTGCCTTTCTTGACACGCAATAACCCAAAATGACAAAGTGACATCATGACTTCACAGAGGTTTGCAAATTTATTACAAATCAAAACCTGAAATCTCTCATTCCTCCAAGTATTCACACCCTTTGCTGTGGCACTCCAACTTGTGGTTGAGCTGTCTGCTGTCATTGCTGTGTCCAGAACTTGATTGGAGTCCACCGGTGGCAGACGGAATGGACTGGCACACGTTTGCACCTGCGTCTAGAACGTTCTCCCCCATTCACAAGAACAAAGCCATGGAGTCCAAAAACTCTCTGTAGACCTCCGTAGTGAGGTACAGATCAGGGCAAAGGGATCAAGCCGTTTGAAAAGCTTGGAACGTTCCCAGGAGCACAGTGGTCTCCAAACATGTGGAATGGAAGAAGTTTGGAACCACCAGGACTCTTCCTAGAGTTGGCCGTCCAGCCAAACCGAGTAACCAGCCAAGTAAAGCCTGCATCTGGGAGGTGAGGATGTCATGGAGTCCTCTGCTGAGACAGGAGGCCCGTTGAGTAGCAGGACTCCATCGATTAGATGTTTATTTCAAAGTGTCTAGACCAGCGGTCGCAAACTCCGGGACTGGAGGGCCGCAGTGGCTGCAGGTTTTCTTTCTAACTCTTTTCTTAATTGGTGGCCTCCTTTTCCTTTCGTTTTTAATGGACTTGTTTTTTAAGATTTGCTCCTCTGAATTACTTCTTTTCTCTCCTTAAATGGCACCCAAACAGAAATGAAATGTGAAGGGAGTGAGAACAACAGAAGACCAACTAAGTCAGGGCCTCAAACTCCAACCAGTTGCTTAATTAGGCGCCGAGTCTTGTCGTTCATTAAACCCGTTCTTTAATTCCATGGCTTGTTGCTGCTCTCGTTGTCCAATAGCAGACATTTCCGAAATTGTTGATTTTCTCTTTTCCGTTAAGATGTTTTGTGGACCTGAGCAGATCAACATTCCTGAGACCTTCATCTTTCTTTATTTTCAGATATTCTATGATGGTCACAGTTTGCTGGTCCTGTTTTGGCTCATTTTGTGTCTCATTATTGTTTGGCTGCCGATTAAGGAAAAAGAAACAATGAAGGGGTCTCAGTCTTCAAGAGCACGTCGATTAAAATGAATTCAAAAGACGTTCATTAGCAACAAAAAAAGGTCACTAATTAAGAAAAGAGTGAAGGCCTGCAGCCACTGCGGCCCACCAAAACTGGAGTTTGAGACCACTGGTCACAAAACACAACAGACTTAAACCCGATAGGGAACTCTGATCTGATCACACACCCTGTCATGGAATCTCCATTTAACGTATCCTGCACACCTTTAAGGATGTGGGAGGAAAACTGAAACCCACAAAGAGACCAGGAGAACATTTAGAACCTTCAGGGTTGGGGGATCAAACCCAGGAGTCTGGATCAGGGACGGAACAACACTAATTACTGTGCCCCCAGTGGAGTAATCCAAAATGGTAAGGAGGGCTGTCGGTCAGTTGGGCTGATATGACGCCCGATTCTGTCAGAGGGTCACTCTGTGAGGAGTTGGGTCACAAAGGAAGAACTCCTCAGCCCAGCCTTGCCTTTAAGCTTATCTGGTTGTGGCATCACTGGGTCACGTCTCTGTTCTCCAGTTCTATAAGGCTGTTCATTTTATATTATAAGTCAGTCCAGCCAACTAATTAGGAATCTTTGTTATCCAGTCAGTTGTGGACCACTGGTCATTCAGTGCTATGGAATTGTCCATTCAGGTTTACGTCTCTTCAAAGCAAGTCCAGCCATGCCATGTCTGCTTAGTTTTGTTAGGTACTGACTTATGTGACCTGGAGTAAGACGTCTGGTCATTTTAGGGTCTCTCCACCAGAACATGTAGGATCAAGGCAAGGGCGAGAAGTGGGAAAATGAGCCTCTAGTCACACAGGGTCCCTCACCTATCAGCTTCCTTGTTTTCAGCCTCTTCTACTGAGTGGCCAAATCTCAACTTTTATACCGGGGACAGATTCTTACACTTATTAACTGTTACTTTAGAGAAGTACATAGATTTACAATGAAGATGTAAATCACAGGGGGCCTGCAAGGTCACCATGAATGAATGAGAGGATGGAAGTGGGCAAGTCCATTAGGCCAATGGATCAACCTGCTGTCACAGGCAGGATGATCAGAGAAAGACAAAGAAAACATCCTGAGGCATCCATTTCAGTACATTGCTAAGCTCAGTGCTGGGCTGCTTTGATTCCTGGGAGGATTAAAGCAACGAACAGACCCCTCGACTCTCACCACAGATAAGGACTTGCTCAGTTTGTTTCTGGTGTGAAGCTTGCTTGCTTTTCTTTTTTCTTTTTTTTTTTTTTTGTAGTTTGCCAAAAATACCAAGAGGATTAGAAACAGCTGCAGGGAGTCTTTGGTAAGTCATTAGTTAGAAGTGACCCCCAGTGCACACTGTCGAGCTGGTCAGACTGGATGAAGTGCAACTGGAAAACCTCCTTTCCTGTTGGCTCGTAGTGCTGATGTGTAACTGAAAAATAGCTGGTCTCCTGCTGAACCGTACAGCAGTCCAAGTATAAGTGGGGAAACAGCCGCCCCCCTCAGGACCCCCCTCCCCATCCCACCAAGCTAAGGTATATTATGCTAGTATTGGTCAAGTTTGACTGGGAAATGTTTTCATTCTAATGGTGCAGTCCAGGTTTCAGTGGGATAGACCTTTCCTCCACTTGGCCCGTACTGTTGGCACAGTCCATGTTTACCTGGGAAATGTCTTTTCTACTCTTGGCTGGAATTGGTGAAGCTCTGGTCCTGAACTAACTGGGAGATGGCCCACCTCCTGCTGACCCACAGTGCGTATGTGGACATGGAGTCATCTAGGAAAGACACCTCATCTGTGGGCTCCAACTAGTGGGGTTTCCTCTTGTATTTGACATTATTGATGGCTTACTTAATTAAAGATATTTCCCCCACCAGTTCTCCATCATTATATTTGATGCCTATGCTGTAACTGGAAGACATCTTCTCTTTGGTCTTCTTCTGGGTACTCAAACTACCAGTATAACTGTGTTAGTACTCTGGTGCAACTGGTTTGATTGAAGCGTATCCACTCTGAACTGTTAGTGTAGTAGACTTGTAAAGGGGAGACGACTCCTTTGTCTCTCGTTGAGCAGATGGTGGAGCTCTTCTGGAATCCATTATATAGTGTCTTTCACATCTATCTATCTATCTATCTATCTATCTATCTATCTATCTATCTATCTATCTATCTATCTATCTATCTATCTATCTATCTATCTATTATATAGTGCCTTTCCTATCTATCTATCTATCTATCTATCTATCTATCTATCTATCTATCTATCTATCTATCTATCTATCTATCTATCATATAGTGCCTTTCATATCTATCTATCTATCTATCTATCTATTATATAGTGCCTTTCATATCTATCTATCTATTATATAGTGCCTTTTACATCTATCTATCTATCTATCTATCTATCTATCTATCTATCTATCTATCTATCTATCTATTATATAGTGCCTTTCATATCTATCTATCTATCTATCTATCTATCTATCTATCTATCTATCTATCTATCTATCTATCTATTATATAGTGCCTTTCATATCTATCTATCTATCTATCTATCTATCTATCTATCTATCTATCTATCTATCTATCTATCTATCTATTATATAGTGCCTTTCATATCTATCTATCTATCTATCTATCTATCTATCTATCTATCTATCTATCTATCTATCTATGTTTAAGAAATTGAACGATTCCAGCACTAACACACATCAGTGCCATACCATCTTCACATCATCTGAATTGTAACGTGCTGTGTATGAACGCCATTGAGCCCCCATGAGCCTCTTTGTGCTCCGTTTGTAAAGTGCTGTCAAAAAGCGCCTATTCAATGGAGTCTACCAATGCACGACTCTGCAGTCTGTATTCGCTGATATTTTTGAATGTTACACATACTTTTAAAACTAATAACTGACTCTTGGATGAAGTAAATAAAAAACGTGAAATGCTCTAACTTTCATATCAGTTGACTTTTTTTGACTAAGGGCAGTATAACATGTCCAGTCTTAGCTTCTCATGGTATTCCCACCTTTCTTTTCAACTTTTATTCTATTTAACGTTTTGTATATCCTGTATTTATCTGTTTTTAGTTATATTATTTGTACCCAATGTACCCTGCTGTTCTTTTTGAGATTCTGTGAAGCGCCTTGAGCATGGGAAAGGTGCTATATAAATAAAATGTATGATGATGATGATGATGACGACGATGATGATGATGGTGATTATTATTATTGAGTTCATGCCGTAATGCAACATAATAACAGGGTTCAATCCTTGGGTCTAGGGTTAGCATGAGATAGAAGTCGATTTAATGGACAACACTTTTCTTCGGATAAGACATATTCCAAATAATGTGATCTTCTGTAATTCTTGTATTTTGATGTTAAATGTCACTCACTGCCCTTGCACTGCTTGGCTTTCTAATGTGTAGAGTGGCGGAGTGGTGACTCTCAGGCTAAGGATCTGCACCAGCATCGGTCCGAATCCCTGTTACTGCCAAAAGAAATCCGACTCTGCTGGGCCCTTGAGCAAGACCCTTGACCTACAATTGCTCCGGGATGCTGTACAATGTTAAGAGTGGGGCAGTGCTGGGGCCACTGCTATTTTTAATATCTAGAAATGATTTGGATAGGAAAATAAGTAACAAGCTGGTTATGTTTGCAGATGATACCAAGATAGGTGGATTAGAAGATAATTTGGAATCCATTATATGATTACAGAGGGTCTTGGACAGTATTAGGGCAGATATGTGGCAGATGAAGTTTAATGTCAGTAAATGTAATGTGGAAAATAAAAATATGAGGTCTGAATACACAATGGGAGGTCTGAAAATGGAAAGTCCGACCTTATGAGAAGGATTTAGGAGTCAAAGTGGACTTGTCACTATCAACTGCCAGACAGTATTCAGAAGCCATTAAGAAGGCTAACAGAATGTCAGGTTATATAGCGCCTTGATGTGTGCAGTACAAGTCACAGGAGGTTCTGCTCAAGTCTTTATAACACACTGGTGAGGCCTCCTGTGCAGTTTTGGTCTCCAGGCTACAAAAAGGACAAAGCAACACTTGAGAAAGTCCAGAGAAGAGCGACTAGGCTGATTCAGGGCTACAGGGGATGAGTTATGAGGAAAGATTAAAAGAGCTGAGCCTTTATAGTTTAAGATAAAGGAGATTAAGAGGAGACCTGACTGAAGTGTTTAAAATTATTATTACAGTGGATCGAGACGGTGACTATACAGTAAAATAAGTTCATCAAGAACACGGGGACACAGAAACTTGATAAGGGGACTGAATTGTCTGGAAAGCTTGCATATTGTCTTCTATTTATTTAGCCAATAAATGGGATTATTTTGCTTGACTTCTCACTGCACAAACATTAGGAAGTTGTTCTTTACACAAAGAACGATAGACACCTGGAATAAGTGACCAAGTAGTGTGGTAGACAGTAAGACTTTGAGGGACTTTCAAAATTCGACTTGATGTTAATTTGGAAGAGTTAAGTGGATAGGACTGACGAGCTTTGTTGGGCTGAATGGCCTGTTCTCGTCCAGAGTGTTCTAATGTTCTAAAATGGCTGAGCCTGTTCTCTGACCCCAAGGGGTATGCAATAAATAACAAATACTTAATACAAGAAATTATATAAGGTCATATATACTTTGCAACAAAGTGTGTTTACAGTGTAAGGCACTATATAGGATGTGTCAGCTGAGCAAATTGTCAATTCCTTATCCAGCTTCATCTTCCTTCGGATGGCCCACCATGCTCTCCAGCCAGAGCAGGCTGTCTTGTCAAGTTGTCCATTCTCCTTGATTTATGTAAAATGGGAAGGAGGGAGTGGGGGGTGGGGTTCCTCAGGGCAAGGTGGTCCACAGAGACATTAAACCAGATTTCCACAACTAGAAGTCGTGCCCCAGCAGCTATGTATCAGAGAGGCTGATATCAGCCTCCATTCCTCGGCCCACCCCTCCATTAGCCCTCCAGCAATGGCCTCTCTAACCTATTAATTGTAATCAGGGAGGGGCAGAACATTATTGGCCTATTAACCTGTCTGTTTGCTATAAACACTGAAGATTGCTTTTAAGATAAGGATCACAAAAGTACGTTAGACTTTTTTATTTAGCTAGTGACCCCTGATATCTCACCATTCCTTCAGTAATGAGGGGCCAGCCATAAAATACACAGAGCAGGAGAAAAAGATAAAGAGCAGATACCACAGGCAGACAGGCAATCAGTCAGAAGTCAAGGCGCTCTCCGGTTCAGAACGTTGGGAAAAGTCAACCAACCACCTCCTGAGGTCATCCAGAGGCGGACCTGAGAGAACCGAGAGAGTGTGGAGCTTCAGAAGGTGAAAACACCTAAGCATGTCGCTCATCCTAACGTCACAGGAGACCAGCTCTACACTGGGCGGACATTACTTTGAGGGAATGGATACCAGTGGGGTCTGGGATTACTGTAAATTGTGCATCTCCCTGTGGAGAGGGATTGCGTACGATATGTATAGTGAGCGAGAACAACAGAGCCATGATGGCTTTTGAACAGGAACTTAGCGTTACCCGTTTCTATCTATCTATCTATCTATCTATCTATCTATCTATCTATCTATCTATCTATCTATCTATCTATCTATCTATCTATCTATCTATCTATCTATCTATCTAATAAAAGAGTTATAGAAGGGTCATGGTGCCATCTAGAAGTCTCTTGGGCATCAAGCTGTCCACATTAATGAGTTACATTGACATAGGGCTTTTCTGACTGCTCTCAGTGCTTTACATAGACAGCGGGGAACCACTTCAGCCACCACAAAGAAAAAATGGTATCATGAGATGACAGCCATTCTTATGCTGGTATGGTCACCACTCATTATGTCATGAAGCTGGGAGACAGAGATTAAGGGGGCCAGAATGACCAGGCTTTGGTGGACAGTTTAGCCAGGACACCAGAAAACACCATACGTTTTATTTTAAAATGCCCTGCGATCTCAAAGGACCACAGAGAGTCAGGTCCTCGGTGTTACACCTCATCCTGAAGGACGGTGCCAGTTATTATAGCACAGGGTTCCTGTCACTGCACGGGGGCATTGGCATCCACATTGAGACCACAGGGTAAGCGCCCCCTGCTGGCCTCACTAACACCTCTTCCAGCAGCAAACCAAGCTTTCCCTACTAGGCCTCAAGTACTGGCCGGGCCTGAACATACTTAGCTTCAGGGGGATTACAAGAGGTATCTGTAGTTTGGTCTGGGATTAAAATGAGATTAGATTAGAGTAGATAAACGTTAGGGGAAAATCAGAAGATGGGCATCTCGGCGGGGAAAGGGATTAAATACAACATGAACAGTGAGTGAGAACAACACAGCCATGATGGCATTGGAACAGGAACTAGACGTTAGACATTAATTGAACAATTATAGAATTTTCATGATACCACCTCAAAATCATTTGGTCATCAGACCGTAAATAAGAAATCTACCTCTATTCATGAAGTCATCCAGTTGTAAGTTCATGGTTCTGTGGTGCAAAAACCTCTTCCCAGCCAGCGACCAATCCGACAGGATGTCAGTTCATCACAGAACACACAAGTTTACAGCAGGCACTGTCAGAGATGGCAGAGAGGCTAGAAATATGAATGTGGGAAAAACGTCGAGAAAATCAATTCACACGGGCAGAACATGCAAACTGCACACATGGTGAGAGTGAGGCAGGAAGTAAAGGCAGAGGCAGTGTGAGGATCTATCTATCTATCTATCTATCTATCTATCTATCTATCTATCTATCTATCTATCTATCTATCTATCTATCTATCTATCTATCTATCTAGCTATCTATTATATAGTGTGTGGCAGACGGCCGGGACCTATGCTGGGACTCCACTAGATCCGGGGGAGCAGCCATGGGAATCACGCTACATCCCTCGGAACCTTTGTTGGCAGCCCCCCTGGGTTGCATTGGGGTCACTTTCGTGGAACACCGGAGCTCATCTTGGTTGGGCTCCGTAGCCTCCGCCAGGGGGAGCTGTATAGTCCTGCACGGCTTAACAAGCCCATCTGGGCGGGAGCGCAGCCACACCCGGAAGTGCAGCCAGAAGTAGGTCAATGAGCACCTGCAGCACTTCCGGGTGGGCTATAAGAGGAGCCTGCAGACACTACTCAGGGCGGCAGAGTTGGGAGGAGGAGGAGGAGTACGACAACGATGATGATGATGACGACGACGACGACGACAAAGCTGTCCTGGGAGGAGTGGAAAGAAGAGTGTGATTTGGGTGATTTTCCTTTGTACTTTGGGACTGTGTTGTGCCTGTGGGGTTCACGGGGAAGACGTGCCCCACAGGTGAAGAAGAAAAATAAATCATTTTGTTTATTTTGCCCATGCCTCTGGTGTCAGATCGGCGCCAACGAAGAGCCAATCTCACACTGGCATAGTCAGCAGGATTCCGGTCCATCATTTGGGGCCGGGACCTGTACATTTTCTTTGTGTGGTGACCCTGCACAGCAGCGCGAGGCACGCACATTGCACTGGAGCACGTAGCGCACACCCCTAGACTGTGCACTGAAGCGCGCAACCGTGGCAGGAAGGCCGCGACACTCTAGGGCTCCATTACCCATCAGAGCCAGTATGGGGAGGACGAAAGCCAGGTGGACTCCAAGGTCAGAGAAGAAGCCACAGTCGACGTGCCCTGAAGAGAGGCCACACGGACAAAATGTCGTCCGGAAGTGTAGGGGCTGGTGGCCCAGGTCTGTGTCGGTGGCCTGGTGGCACCGATTCATGGCGTGACAGTGGGGCGAGCTTGAGGGCGAGCGATGTAGGTCTGGTCCCTGTTTTCTCCGCAGGACAGCTGGCGGAGGAGGAATGCCCGGATGATCTCCCCGACGCGGCTTTCCCTATTGTGAAGGAGCAAAGCCGCTTCCTTGTGGCAAGTAAGGAAGGAGAGGATGAATGTCATCTTCCCATAGGTAAAGTACAAGCGGGAGTGGCGAACCTCTGCCCCAACCCCGGTGAAAGCCTGAGGGTGCCGGTGGAGAAGGAGCAGGAACAGGAGCTGCAGGACTAGCGGTTAGCAAGGTGGAACGAGGTAAGTCCACTGCTGGCTGACGAAACTAACCTGTCTTTGGCTGCACGGGAGCTGGAGGAGCTTCTCCAACCTGTGCAGTCTGTATTACAGGCTCTGGGACTGCTCCAGGAGATGCTCGAGCGGCTGGAATGGAAGGTCAGCGCGCCCCTAAGGGCTGTAAAACAATGGCTGAAGAGGCGCAACACTGGATTCTCCAGCCGTACTGATACGGCGGTACCTGTACCGTAGAGTATATGGGAGGGGAGACCGAAAGGGTCGCGATATTGATTGGGTATGCGCGCTGCGAGGCAGTGAGGCAGAGGAGTGTGCAGGGAGGCAGCTGCTTGATATCGGCTGAAAAACAGCCCTGCCCCAACTGCTGGCACTGGTCTCGAGGGCGTCCAAAGGGGTGCAGACGGCACAGGGTCTCTCTTCTTCCCATAAGGGGACCCAGACCATCAGTGCACCCCAGAACAAGAGGACAACCAGGAAAAAGATGGGGCCTCCAAACAGTGCACAGCGTAAGCCTGTCTGCTCACAGACAGTGGAGGGCTGCACTGTGGTGGCGTGGAACCACCAGCCACCCTCAGCTGGGGGGAGGTCGGGGCAGGACTTCCCGTCCTGTTTCCGGTCCCACAGGGATTGCACCAGAGGGGAGCGGCGCTGCTTTAAATGCAACATGACAAGCATCCCACACCTGGATCTGGGAAGCCTGATCTGGGATTTTCTGCCAAGCTTTTCTGCAGATCCTCTCCAGCTCCGTCAGGTTGGTTTGGCACCACCAGTAGACGGCTCTTTTCCGGTCTGTCCAGAGAGGTTTGGTTTTAGGCTTTTCCCAGACAACTCAAGAACTTTTACAGGCTCTTCTCTCTTCACTGACTCCTCCTAAAGTAGAGTTGTCACCATGACAGGCCTCATCAGTACTTTGGCTGCAGCTCTTTGCCTGCGGCACCACTACTGAGGTCCTGAAAGAGTTCATTTAGACTCTAAATCCCTGACCTCTCCTAAGATGCAGCAGAATCTCATCTAGAACATTCTGTGAGCCGAGGCATCTTCTGGTTGTTCCCAGTACACCCTCACTACCACCATGTTCTGCCCAGCGAGTGCTCCATCCATCTGAGCCCTTTAAACACCAAACATAACTCTTTATATACTGTAGACAATTCTTGACCAGCACAGAAATTCATCAACAATTTACCACTCAGCGTCAGATCTGGCAGGCTGTACTCCCATCATTCCCAACATGAGTGTAAGGAAGTCTTTCCGTTGTATGGATGGGACCTTTGTGGGCACCCAAGCCAATGCCTCTAAAAAGGCCAAATGCTATGCTAGCAACATGAAGAGTCAATATGGTGTGTGAAGGCGAGTCGTATTCCATAAAGCTGGAATTCTTTAACCTCCTGCATGGGCTTTGCGTCCATCAGCAATAAACAAGTAATGTTTCATGTCCTCCGAACCAACTTCCATTACCTGGGCCCATTCTGTTGTTATCCGTCACCCAACCAGGATTACATCTGATCTTCAGTCTTTGTCTCGTGTTTGCTAAACCCAAGTATGAGCTCCACACAGATTTGTGATGCTGAACCAGACTGGGCAGCATGGGAGAATGGACAATTGGTGACAGGCCTAACATCATGAGGGGGTCTCAGGATTGCTTCCTACAGCAAGGCCCTCTTCACTTTAATTAGTACAGCCATGAGAGTTAAAGAAGGACTCTTCGTCATCTTGCCCCTATACTTCGAACAATTTCCAATGGCTAACAGAGACATCATATGGCAGCATATGTCTAAAGATCACAGGCCCCCCCTGAACGAGTCTAGGTCTCCATCTAGGGATGGGCGACATTGTCACGTGACATAAACAGTGAAAGAGAACAAACAAGCTCTGCACGGAAAAGACAAACACCACCATGTTTGTACTGGAGGTCGTGTACCTTGTCAAGTCCACTGCCCAGACTTGTAGGCCCAGCAGCTAAAATCAGCACACATTGTTTCAGTGCCATCACCGCAGAACCAGTATGACAAGGACATCATTGTGCAACAAAGACCTCCCTCTGGTGACCCTGCAGGGAAACCTGAGGGTCCGGACATGTCGGTCTCTGGAAATTAGGCAGCATGGCTGGGCTGGATTTAAAGCACAAGAGAAGGATCAAGAAGTAGCCCAAAGATAACGGCTTCAGTGTCTCAATTTAATATACTGTATAGTGTTACTATAGAAAGAAAATACAGCATTATTATTATTATTATTATTATTATTATTATTATTATTATTATTATTATTATTATTATTATTATTACTATTTCTCGTCTGTCTATCTATCTATTGTAATCACAATGGGCTGCTCCTGAGCCCCAAACCACAGACACAGTAATGGCCAACGCATTCTGGGTTCGGTCTATTATATAGTGCCTTATCTATCTATCTATCTATCTATCTATCTATCTATCTATCTATCTATCTATCTATCTATCTATCTATCTATTATATAGTGCCTTTCATATCTATCTATCTATCTATCTATCTATCTATCTATCTATCTATCTATCTATCTATCTATCTATCTATCTATCTATCTTATTTGCAGTAACTGAAATGGTGAAAAGAGAATTAAATAAGGCTGAAAAGATAGAATTCCCTTTTGTGTTTTCTGCTATTCTAGTGGATCACTGCTCGCTGGGAGCCCCCATTCCACTTCTTGGTGCAGAGGGCAGGGCAGTGGGGCTCCTGCTCCATGAATGAGGTGGTGAATGCGATCTTTCTGTCAGCAAAACGGCTGCTGTTTATTTTCATCCATTGAACTGAAAGGGTCGCACCACTGGTGACTGGGGTCAAGACCACTCAGTGGAAAAGCAGACCAGTCCTAGCGCTCCTTACACTTACAAAGATAAATCGATAAAGAAAGAAATAACTTCTTCTGCAATATCATTTGGACTCTCTTCTAAGTGGTGCCAGAGTGGCGGCAGCAAGCAGAGCTCTCCAGACTCCCACCGAGTGTCCACATGCTGTCATTTGCAAGTCAGGAAAACTGAAGTGGACTGGAAAGTGGAGGAGGGTCTAACAATATCAGATCCTGAAGTTTCTGTGATATTGATATACTATTTTGAAAATTTTGCTTTGCTTTTTCTTTGCTATCCAATAGTCAAGAATAACAATAGATGCCTGTCTCTGTGGAGGTCTGTGCCTCATATCCTCCCTCAAAGTGCAAACATCTGTGTGTGCTGAGCTCATTCAGTCCACCAATCTTTGATTTAGATAGATAGATAGATAGATAGATAGATAGATAGATAGATAGATAGATAGATAGATAGATAGATAGATAGATAGATATGCAAGGCACCAACCAAGATGAGCTCCGGTGTTCCACGAAAGTGACCCCATCGCAACCCAGGGGGGCTGCCAACAAAGGTTCCGAGGGACGTAGCGTGATTCCCATGGCTGCTCCCCCAAATCTAGTGGAGTCCCAGCATGGGTCCCGACCGTCTGCCACACACTATATAATAGATAGATAGATAGATAGGAAAGGCACTATATAATAGATAGATAGATAGATAGATAGATAGATAGATAGATAGATAGATAGATAGATAGATAGATATGAAAGGCACTATATGATAGATAGATAGATAGATAGATAGATAGATAGATAGATAGATAGATAGATAGATAGATAGATAGATAGATAGATAGATAGATAGATAGATAGATAGATAGATAGGAAATTCACTATATAATAGATAAAAAGATAGTGTGGCAAGTGACTGGGGGTGGTACCCAGCTGGGACGCCCAGAAGGACCGAAGGAGGGATTACGCCTCCTCCGGACCACGAGGGGGTGACCACCCTGGTGGCTATGGGGACCACGGGAAAGGAGCATGGAAGATAGATAGATAGATAGATAGTCAAATTATTCTGCCCCGTTTGTTTCTGCTTTGCCCCCCCTTGATGCCCATAAGGGTCCAGCTCCTGCTCAACCACACTGACCTTTGTCCCTTCCTGTCTCCACTCATGCAGAGTCCCTTCCAGTGTCCAGTAGCCACTTGTCTTGTTCTCCTGCGTCACTGCCCACTACTCACATGTCCATTAAAGCTCCAGTGGACTTGTTGAGCTATTAATGTCTTCTGATTTTAGTTCCAACTCGACTTTCATTAGCAGATTTCCTTTCTTCAGGTTACACGAGGTACGTGTAGTGTGGCGGACGGCCGGGGTCCTTACCCGGCCAGAATGCCCTGATTATGGAAACCAAGGTCGGTCCAGGGGAGTAACTTTCCTAAAATTACCTTCTCTCCTGGTCCTTCCATAATCAGGTAACGGCCCGAACGTCTACCACAGTAGTCACATAAAGACACCAGGGGTGAAAGGGGTCGTCTTTGCCCCCATTGCATGACGACTGATCATTTAAAGAGGAAGTCAGGTCCCCCCAGTGAACCCTCAGCAGGTATCTTTCTGCATTGTAATGGCAGAGAGTGAGGAGACCCCAATCAATTAACCCCCCCCTCTTTTTTTCTCAATGCCCAAGTTGTGTGGGACACAGAAGGTCTCCTCGAAGCCTTCAAGTCCCAAGAACGCTCTGTTCCCCTCACACCACAAACACCGTTCTCATGCCGAATAGTTGGCAGGTCAGAGCAATCAAAATTAAAGTGTGGAGAAGCAAACCCGAATAAATCAAAGACAGAAACGGAAAAAAAAGAAAAAAAAGGAAGAAAACAAGCCGAGGGAGGTTTTTTTTTGCACAGAAGATTTAAAAATAGATTCCACTTCCTCACAGCTCGCTCCTGTCCCGCCGAGTTCAAGCCATGCAATTACAAAGAAAACATTTTCCCTTCCACATCCTCATGATACGGAGCTTGTCGGAGGCCCGGCCCAGGCTGTAATTTCGATGGCTTGTAGAACATTACCGCAGAAGTTCTTGACCTCGAGGCGTTCATCTTACAGGGGGGTGGTAGTAGGGGCTGGGGTGGGGGTGGTACTTGGTGTACTTAAAACGGGAATCCCCAGTGTGCGGGAGATCCGTGGCAGGCCGAGTGGGCCCTCAACATGGCGGGGTTGTTGTGTCCAGTCGGCTCCAGCCCCGGGTGAATGAATCAATCAGTCGCAGTAGGCCTCGACATGAACGCATGCTTTGTGCTGCCTTGTCACCGCTCAGTAACTACACGCTGCTAACATATTATTACGCCGTAATTATGCTTTGCTACGCTCTATAAACTCTCATCACAGTCAAACCACAACTCTTATAATTACTGGCTTCCAATTAAGACTCAGAATGGCGTGGAAATCTACTTGCTTGTTATTTGCGAAGCCAAGGACTATTTTTGACCAGAGTTGAGTTGCGTAAGCTCTTTGTTGCTCGCCTGCGAGTGTGTGTGAGTGAGCTTATGATATGAAATCCGACCAGCCTGATAATGCTGAAATGGGGTCTGGGAAGGTTTCCCCTCCATCGAGGTCCTCTAGGCTCGTAACCCCTGTAAGATGGACGTCTTATGGATTCAGAAGGAGAATCAGCCAAATCATGTTGCATCCTGCACCTCTCACAGGGGATCTGTAGTCCACAGCACTGCCTGGACCTCCCTTATGAGAATCAGGGCTGGCGGAAGAATGTATCCCAGCAGCACCATGGTGGTCAACCTCGGACATCAGTAGGACCCCCAATAGAAGAAGAAGGTCGATAGAACCTGATGGATAATGGTTAGCACCAGAGGCGGCCTTAGGGGTGTGCAGGGTCTATAGGGCTGACCAACCCCACGCGGGACCGATTAAGTCAAACGCTATTACCAGCATGTGTGGACTGTAGAAACTTATGCACGGAATTTAATAAAAACAATGTTAACATACACCGGATTTTCTCATTACATTTCTGCAAGATATCCCGCGATTATCAAAATATAATGCTATAACCTATTAAAAAAGTGCAATTCATAATTGATGACGATACCACAACAATGCGAAATGCGATGCGGTGTCATTCGGAAATTAGCAGGGCTTCTTCTAGAAAAGTCCCCAAATTGCAAGTATACTGTGTGTCTCGATATGCAGGATGTCGTAGTCATAACTCACGATGATGTCATTAGCATTAGCGATACATGTTTTCGTGCATTAATATTCGGACATGTTTATGGCCTACAAATAAAATGTGAGTTTCAGTATTTCGACAGGAAGTGTGAGATTAACGTATTGGTATCATTATGGAATCTCTTACCGCCTTCCAGGTTCAGAGACGAAAATCCTTTTTTCTTGCCTTCCGATTGGAAAAGTCGTTGATGACATCGTCGTAGTCCAATCTGAATCTGCCATGTCTTTTTCTATAGATAGGAGAAGCCAACCCAGCGACTAATCGGCTCTACTTATTTTAGGAAGGGATTACCCTTTCGGGCAATGAAGGTGGACTATGGAATGTTTTCGCAGATGTCCATGTACGGAATTTGACTTTGAAGTGGGATTTTAAAAGGGTTAGAGTTAGAAGCATCTATATATATGCTGGAGAATATAACTTGACAAATCTGCTCGAACCGGACCTCAAAAGCAGGGCCCCCTTAGGCGCGGGGCCTTGGGTGGTCACCCCACTTGCCAATCCCCAAATGTGAAATATCAGGGCAGCCTGCTCACTGATCCTTTCATCTGCCCCGTCCACTCTTTTCATATTACATACATATTCATATACATATTACACATTACTTTAACATGGCCTTTTTATAACTTCAATTTAACTTAATACTGATACTCTGTATGTTCAGTTCTTCATAATAACTATTCATGGTGGCTCTAAAATCCGTACTGACCCCTACTCTCTCTTCTGTTTCTTTTTCCGGTTTCTTTGTGGTGGTGCCAACACCACCTACTCAAAGCATCATGATGTTCCAACAATGATGGATGGATTAAAAGCCAGAAGTCTACGTGACCATCATCCTTCCTTCCGTCCTTCCGTGAGACCCCTAAATCCAAAGAGGACTGTTTCATTTATGTTAGGTAGAATGCCCAGACGGGACTGGGCAGTCTAATGGTTTGGAATCCCTGCAGATTTTATTTTTTTCTCCAGCTGTCTGGAGTTTTTTTTTTTTCTGTCCCCCCTGGTCATTGGACCTTACTCTTATTCTATGTTAATTAATGTTGACTTATTTTATTTTCTTACGGTGTCTTTTATTTTTGTATTCTTCATTATGTAAAGCACTTTGAGCTACTTTTTGTATGAAAATGGGCTATAGAAATAAATGTTGTTTTTGTTTTCAGCTTTCTCGGCCTCACTTTTCATCCACAATGATGTCCTGTCACCATTTGCGCTGTGAACATGTACAGAAAAAAGAGGAACAACCAATCAGCCTTTCGATCAGTAATTCAGCCAACCAATCAATCGAGCAGTCAGTCAACCGATGATCAGTTTTTCAACTAACCAATCGTATGAGAGGGTGCCACATCTGGAGGTCTGGAGGTGCACGAGAGGCAAAGGAGGACCACATGTGACGATTGTCTGGGATATGAATGAGGGAGTGAGGAGTTGAGGTAACAGACGAGACTCCACTTAGAGGAGTTGTACACCAGGGCTCTTCTTGAAATCCTTACTCTTTTGTTATCTGGTTATGGAGGTGTTGAGTCGTGTGATAAAAGGCCAATCCCCCCAGTGAAGTCTGTCAGCTGATGACAGATTGTGTTGTGTAGAACCAGAAAAGAGGAATTAGAGAGGAAGATGGAAGAATGGAGAAAGACATTGGAAGACAGAGAACTGAAGATAAATAGGAAGAAGACAGAATGTCTGAGGGTCAATGGTGATCAGGATTGAGATGTTAGCCTGCATGGAGAGCCATTAAAGAGAGTGGAGAAGTTTAAATACTGAGGATCAGTGCTGGCCCAAGATGGATAATTAAATTTGAAGATAACTCACAGAGTGCAGTGTGGATGGACCAATTGGATGAGGAAATCAGGAGGATTGTGAGCTCAAAGAATTAAGAAGAAGGCTAATGGTCAGGATTTTAATAAGACCAGCAATGATGTATGAAGTGCAGGAGAAGAAGATGGATGTGACAGAAATGAGAAGGTGGAGATGGAGGTGTGGAGTTACAAAAAAGGACAGAATAAGAAACGAGACGATCAGAGATGCAACAAAATCTGAGAAAGTACAGGAAAGTAGGCTGAAGTGGTGTGGACATGAGATGAGCAGAGACAATGAATGTGTGGGCAAAAGAGGGATGAGGATGGAGAAACGAGGGAAGAGGAAGCGAAGGAGGCCAAAGTGGAGCTAAATGGATAACTAAATGAAGATCTAAAAGAAAAAGGTCTGACTGGGGAGAAGGAGCAGGACTGGGCTGTATGAGGAAGGCTGATCAAACATTTTGACCTTGAAGTAAGTAATGTATAAGAAGACAAAGAAGAAGAAGAAACCATTAAATTTGTCTCACAATCAAATAATCAGTTAATAATTCTACCACCAACCCAACTAATCTAACAGACAATAAGTCAATTAGTTGTACAACCAGTTAATCACTCAGACCTTCAACAATCTATCTATCTATCTATCTATCTATCTATCTATCTATCTATCTATCTATCTATCTATCTATCTATCTATCTATCTATCTATCTATCTATCTACAATTTTATCAAATTACCACTCAATCAATACATGATACAACCAATCAATCAATGAGTCAGTCAAGCAAGCAATCAGTGAATAATTCAGCCATCAATCAATCAATCAATCAATCAATCAGTCAGTCAGTCAGTCAGTTTGTTGGTCTTTCTACCAACCATCCCATCAACAAAATAGTTAATGAATGAATTAATCAACCTGTTTGTTAGTTAGATCAATCAATCAATCAATCAATCAATCAATCAATCAATCAATCAATCAATCAATCTGTTAGATACCAATTAGCCAATTAGTCAGCCACTCATCCAGTCAATGGATGATTCAATAACCCAGCCAGCCATCAATCCATCTGTCAATCTGTGAATTATCTAACCAGCTATGCACCTAATCAGTCAAATAATCCGTTAATTAATTGGTCAGTCATCAAGTCAGTTAATTGCCCAAACAGCTAATCGACAACTATTTAATCAATTAATCAGTCAGTTGAACCAACCGATTAATTTAGCAAGCAATAACATCAATCAATTGGTCAGTCATATTGTCAGTGAATTATTTAGAAATCCAACTCTCAATTAGTCAATTAATCCAATAAATGGCCAATCTTTTAACCAATCAATAAATTAATGAATGAACGAATCAGTCAATCAATAATTCAGTCTGTAAATCCAATTTATTCAGTGATCCGATCAATCACTCCATCACTCAGTGCTGATTTTCAAAGCAGTCATATTGTGACATACGAGGGGGCCGAGCTTTGTGCTTCATTGAAATGCCCAGCCATTGTAGGCTGCCCACAGACTCAGGCACCGTGCACATCAGCGATCTTCTGCCAAGAGACCATCAGGGGGCTTCCTGATAACGACAAGGCCAGCAGAGGGGGAGAGTGCCAAGATGTTCTCAACACCCACAGTCGTATGGAGAAGGGGAATCCATCTTGTGTAAGGTTTAAGACTTCTGCATATGTTGAGACCACATGCTCTTTCCTTTAAGGTTCATCTTGTGGAAAGTGCCCTGTGGGAGTTATTGTATGAGGGAGGGAGGGGGCAGGACTGGTGGTCTTGGTTCATATGGACCACATACCTGCAAAACATCCTGGCAGACATAAGGCGGGTTAATGGGAAATGAGACCCAGACAGCATCTGCTTGGCACAAACACTGAAGGGAGACTTGAAAGACATAATGAAGAACAGGATGAAAAAAATACATATATAAATAGACCCCCTTAAATGAGAGCGATAACCCCAAAAAGCCAGCACTCCTGGGAAAATCTAGTAACTGGAGCTCTGTGGCATGGCAGTGGTCCCATCCCACTAGGACAGAAGACCACCAGAGCAGCACTATGGTGGGCTCATCTGTTAGACTCCCAAAGGAGCTGTTTATGGTGCGACTAGACTTGCAGACTGACAAAGAAATTAAGCAAAGAAAACCCTCGGTGTGGATCAGAAGGCTAAAGGACATGAGGTGACTCAGGTGAGCTTACATCTTGGGGGCCGCGTTATCCTTTTGCTTTTAAAGCCAAGTGACCAGTTTGGTTCTTACTTAAGTAACTGCATTAATGAACCGGGGGGCAGGACACCAGCACTGAGGCACACATAAATGATGGCGGCCCTACTTGTTGGATTTTTTAAAGCAGGCACTCGATGGCCGCCAGTATCAAATGTATGAAAGTTGGTGCCTCTCGGCCTACAGTGGATGTTTTGTTCCTTCTCTTCCATGGGTGGCATGGAGGTCTGAAAAGGTGAAGTGACCTGTGTCCGGCGCAGGTCGCATGTTGCCTAACCAAGTCGAAATTTGATCTTAAAATGTTGGGGTGGAAATCGATTGGCTCATGCAAAGGGCATTGTGGCATTCTTGGAGGTCCTCATCCATCCCACGCTCCCATCTGTCATCCAGTTCTGCCCCTTGGGATCAAACTTATGCCACTCTCAGTGTGGCTCTGCATGGCTTCGCTATAAACTACAACCATCTGAACAACACAGGGGTGGAAAAAGAAAAATAGAAAAATATGGATAACAGTGAAGGGGCTTCACAGACAGCAAACATGATGGCCGCTCGTGATTCATTCAGTCATTAGTCCAGCTCAGGGTAACATGGGGCCGGCCATATGTTCTCCTGGCATCACTCAGTACATGATACAGGCATATGAAAAAGTTTGGGAACCCCGCTCAGCCTGAATAATAATTGACTCTCCTTTCAACCAAAAAGATACCAGTGGTATGTCTTTCATTTCCTAGGAACATCTGAGTACTGGGGTGTTTTCCAAACAAAGATTTTTAGTGAAGCAGTATTTAGTTGTATGAAATTAAATCAAATGTGAAAAACTGGCTGTGCACAAATGTGGGTCCCCTTGTCATTTTGCTGATTTGAACACATATCACTGCTCAATACTGATTACTGGCAACACCAAATTGGTTGGATTAGCGCGTTAAGCCTTGAACTTCATAGACTGGAGTGTCCAGTCATGAGTGGTAAAAGGTATTTAAGGTGGTCAGTTGCAAGTTGTGCTTCCTTCCCTTTGACTCTCCTCTGAAGAGTGACAGACAGCACGGGATCCTCAAAGCAACTCTCAAAAGATCTGAAAACAAAGATTGTTGAGTCTCATGGTTTAGGGGAAGGCTGCAAAAAGCCATCAGAGGTTTAAACTGTCAGTTTCAACTGTAAGGAATGGAATCAGGAAATGGAAGGCCACAGGCACAGTTGCTATTAAACCCAGCAGGTCTGGCGGGCCAAGAAAAATACAGGAGCGGCATATGAGCAGGATTGTGAGAATGGACACAGACAACCCACAGATCACCTCCAAAGACCTGCAAGAACATCTCACTGCAGATGGTGTATCTGTACATCGTTCTTCAAGTCAGCGCAATTTGCACAAAGAACATCTGTATGGCAGGGTGATGAGAAAGAAGCCCTTTCTGTACTCATGCCACAAACAGAGTCGCTTGTTGTATGCCAATGCTCATTTAGACAAGCCAGATTCATTCATGCTTTGGACTGATGAGACAAAAATGGAGTTATTTGGTCAGAACACAAAGCGCTTTGCATGGCAGAAGAAGAACACCGCAGTCCAAGAAAGACACCTGCTACCTACTGTCAGATTTGGTGGAGGTTCCATCAAGCTGTGGGGCTGTGTGGCCAGTTCAGGGACTGGGGCCCTTGTTAAAGTCGAGGGTCGGATGAATTCAATCCAATATCAAAAAATCCTTCAGGATAATGTTCAAGCATCAGTCACAAAGTTGAAGTTACGCAGGGGTTGGATATTCCAACAAGACAATGACTCAAAACACAGTTCAAAATCTACAAAGGCATTCATGCAGAGGGAGAAGTACAATGTTCTGGAATGGCCGTCACAGTCCCTTGACTTGAATATCATCGAAAGTCTATGGGATGATTTGAAGCAGGCTGTCCATGATCAGCAGCCATCACATTGAACTGAACTGGAGAGATTTGGTATGGAAGAATGGTCAACAATACCTCCATCCAGAATCCAGACACTCATCAAAGGCTATAGGAGGACAGCGTCTGGAGGCTCAAAGGAGCACAAGGAGGCTCAGCTAAGTACTGATGTCATATCTCTGTTGGGGTGCCCACATCTATGCACCTGTCTAATTTTGTTATGATGCATATTGCATATTTTCTGTTAATCCAATAAACTTAATGTCACTGCTGAAATCCTACTGTTTCCATAAGGCATGTCAGATATTAAAAGGAAGTTCAAAAAGTTGAATACTTTTGATACACAAAAATCCAAATAAGTACGAGGGGTTCCCAAACTTTTTCATATGACTGTATATAAGCCAACGTTGAGATGGGGTCCTCCATTTTAATCACACCAGGCAATTCCAAGTCACCACTGGTAGGAAACTGGAATTCCTGAAGGCATTCAATGTGGGCCCAAAGAGCACGCAGGTGTAGCCCAAGGTGGACATTTGAGCCTTAAGGTAGCAGTGCCACTGGGGTGCCCTCCATTATTAATCAGTCCAATGCATGTTGATTAGCACCATTCTGTAGACACTGCCCTCCAAGCTTTGGACAAGGATGCAGTTTTTCCTTGATTTGCCCCTCTGCTCTGCTGTGAGACTGGACGCGTGTCTGCCTTGGGGGTTACCAACTGGGATCCTGAGTTGTTTTGTCGTGTGGTGGGTGCGGAAACACACTGTACCATTGCAGGCTCCCCAACTTGACTTGACTTGACTTGATCTAACAGTTCAGATGTAATTTAAGTGTACATTGCAGTCTTTCATTTAAGGTGGGGTGTAGAGCCCAGCCGGGACGCCCGAGGGGACCAGAGGAGGGCTGGTGCCTCCTCCCGACCACGAGGGGGCGACCGCCCTGGTTTTGTTGGTGGCCTCGGGTAGGGGGCTTGGAAGCCCAACCCTGTAGGGGCCCGTGGCCACCGCCAGGCAGCGCCCCGGTGCCTGAAGAACCCTGGACCTGGGGGGAAGAAGAATGGAGACACCCAGAGGGCTTCTGGGTGCGCGGCCGGCACTTCCGCCACACGGGGGCGTGTCCAAGGAATAGTGGCGGGAAGCAGCTGGAGCCCATCCGGGGTGGTATAAAAAGGGCCGCCTCCCTGCATTCGAGAGCGGAAGTCGGGTGGAAGAGGACGGAGCTGGAGAGAGGACTGGAGGTGGCCTGAAGGAAGGCATAAAAGGGATTGTGAAAGGCCAGGACTTTGGGGGATCGGCGCTCGAGGCACTGGGTTTGTGCACTGACTTTTGTAAATAATGTACATAATAAACGTGTGTTGGGTGGTCAAACGATGTCTGTCTGTCTGTGTCCGGGTCCCGTTCCCAGCTATTTGTATTCATTTCAGTTACACTCTGTAGAAATGACAGCACTTCTCCTACGTGGTCTTCCATTTCAGGGCACCCTAATGTTTGGGACAAATGGTGTCCCAGGTGTTTGTGATTCTTCAGGTGGGTTTCATGGCTTCATAAGACACCTTGGCCTGCTTCTACCCTTTGGCATTTGTAGTCACCATTGACATGAGGGCAAGAGCTATGCCAATGAAAGTCAAAGAAGCCATCATGAGGGTAAAAAACAAGAATAAAATCATTGGAGACATCAGTAACAACTTAGGATGACGGAAAATCAACTTTATGGAATATCATGAAGAAGAAAGAGCACACTGGTGGGCTCAGTAATCACAAAGGGACTGGTAGACCAAGGAAGACCTCCACTGCTGATGACAGAAGAATCCTCACTCTGGTCAAGAAATAGCCAAACGCCTGTGTGACAGATCATACACAGTCTCCAGGGGGCCGATGTGGACGTGTCAGAGAAGACTATCAGCAGAAGACTTCATGAACAAAAACATGGAGGCCACACTGCAAAATGTAAACCACTAAAACAGGAGAGCCAGATTACAGTTGATGAGAAAGGACTTCAAAGAGCCTGCAGAATTCTGGGAAAAGGTCTTGTGGACAGATGAGATAAAGATGAACCTCATCAGAGGGATGGCGAGAGCAAAGTGTGGAGATGAAAAGGAGCTGCTCGAGATCCAAAGCAGACCACCTCATCTGTTAAATGTGGAGGTGCTGGGAGTGTTGTCTTGTGCCTGTATGGCTGCCACAGTGACTGGCACACTTCTCTTCATTGATGATGGGACTGCTGACGGCACAATGAATTCTGAGGTGTGTGGAAACATCTGATCTGCTCAAGTCCCAGTAAATGCCTCCAAACTCATTGACTCATCCAACAACAAGATAATGATATAGACATACTGCTAAGGCAACAAAGGGGTTTGTCAAAGCTAAAAAATGGAAAAGCCAGTCACCTGATTGAAATCCAGTTGAGCAAAAGTTAAGGGAGGACAAGCCCCTCAAAACAAGCAGGAGCTGAAGATGGCAGCATTAAAGGCCTGGTAAGGCAGCATCAGAGAAGATCCTTCAAGCAGTCATTGCATGTGAGGGATATGTGACAATGTCCTAAATATGACAATGGCTTTAATTGACCTTCCATTGCTGTGTGCCAAGCACTATGGTGGCCTGAAATAGAGGGAGACCATGCAAGGCCGTCTTAATGCATGGGCACGCTGGGCAGTTGCCTGGGGGTCCCACATGCATAGGGGCCAACACTTTTTCTGATGCCTATGTATGTTTCTGTTTTGCAATCCAAACAGAGGTGCCAGTCCTCTACTTTGCCCGGGGGCATATGATGCTGTTATGATGGCCCTAAGACCGTGTCGACAAAGTGCTGCCATTCCTACACATTGTGACCGAAATAAATGTCCCCTTAAATGAAAATCTGTGGTGTGCACTTTAATCACGATGCCTGAATTGTTTGATTTGTAATTTGAAACTGTGGAACGGAGGGGGACATCAAGGAATAACGAGTCCTAGTCCCAAACATTATGGAGGGCACTGTAGGGTGGCAATATTAACCCTTTATAGCTCCTTTGAAAGGGCGTCCCGTCATAAAGGTCTACAAAGCCAACAGGATTATAACTCCCATCTTAATGACATAATGAATCAGAGTATAAGGTTAGCAAAACCAAAGTGTGGCACCTCCAGTGTCCTCCCAGGTGGCACAGGTGTCATGGAAGTGCTTTGGATTTGGTTTATTTTTATTTATTTATTGTTTCCCCCTGCCATAGCTACTTGTTCTTCTTTCCAAGTATGCTGGCAGAAATATTCGTCTCTGACTGGGTTTACATTGTAACATTTGTGCCAGCTGGGTATCAGCTGCTGAGCATGTGTCGCCTCCTGTTTGGGTGGCGTTTGTTCTTTGTCCGTGGTGCAGCAGTTGTGAGCCTGTCACGTGATGGGGGGCTATCTTCTTTATTCCACGTTGCTGTCTCTTATTGTGACACACGAAAATAGTCCGACATGTATTATTTATTTATTTATTGTTACTAGATAAACCTACACACTGCGCCATTAACATGACACTGTCATCAAACCTGCAGACCACCATGGTACGGCAGAAGTCTGGCAGAAAATCCTTCATATTGCAGAAGCTTCTGAACATCTCTCTAATGTAGCAAACCCCCACCCCCATCATGTTCAGGGTGATTACCAGCAGGATGGAAGTTCCACCATTTCACTTCTACTCAGGAGAAAGAAGCGGCCTCCTCACGCCAACCACCTCATGTGGTGTAGTGGGTCCACAGCTCAGATTGAAAAGGCCAGTTTTATTTTAAATAGATAATCGCCACACTCGCGGCTTAAAGAGGGGGTCGTGATAGTGTGGCCAGAGTGGTCCTCACTTAAGTGCACAGGTGAGGAGTCGTCTGTATCCGTAATTGATGCTGTGAGCTGCTAATCGCCCCACCTGAGCCATGTCCCCTAAATAAAGAGGTAAAAGACTGGAGAGCATGGGGGTACTGCAAGAGAGTGGACGAGCCAGCCAGCTGAGGAAGAGGAAGGTCAGCGCAGTCGGGGGTCCCTGGATAGAGCGAGTGATCGGCGCTCAAGGGGACGGATCGTGCCTGCTGAATGTGAGAGTGAGTACGATCGAGGAGGAGTCTGCCCTAGGGATCTGAGGGACTACTACTTGTGCGAGAAGGAAGGAAGGAAGGAAGGTCTAGCAGATGGGGGTCGGTAGCGAGAGGACCACCGCGACTGAAGTCTCTTTGGCTGAGCAAACCTTAGAGGCTGAGAAGGAGCTGTGTCTGGCTGGTGTGGCCCCAGTGACTGCTGCAGGTTTTAATTCTCGTGTTATAGCCTTGTTTTAACCTTTGGGATTTTTATCTTTTAATTGGATTATTGATTTAAAGAACATTTCACCACACTATCACTATCACAGATAGATAGATAGATAGATAGATAGATAGATAGATAGATAGATAGATAGATAGATAGATAGATAGATAGATAGATAGGGCACTATATAATAGATAGATAGATAGATAGATAGATAGATAGATAGATAGATAGATAGATAGATAGATAGATAGATAGATAGATAGATAGATAGATAGATAGATAGATAGATAGATAGATAGATGAAAGGGCTATATAATAGATAGATAGATAGATAGATAGATAGATAGATAGATAGATAGATAGATAGATAGATAGATAGATAGATAGATAGATAGATAGATAGATACTTTATTAATCCCAAGTGGAAATTCACATACTCCAGTAGCAGTATACTGATAAAGAACAATATTAAATTAAAGAGTGATAACAATGCAGGTAAAAATAACTTTGTATAATGTTAACGTTTACCCCCCGGGTGGAACTGAAGAGTCTCATAGTGTGGGGTCTCCTCAGTCTGCCAGTGGAGCAGGACGGTGACAGCAGTCTGTCTGAAGCTGCTCCTTTGTCTGGAGATGATCCTGTTCAGTGGATGCAGTGGATTCTCCATGATTGACAGGAGTCTGCTCAGTGCCCGTCGCTCTGCCACGGATGTCAGACTGTCCAGCTCCATGCCTACAATAGAGCCTGCCTTCCTCACCGGTTTGTCCAGGCGTGAGGTGTCCCTCTTCTTTATGCTGCCTCCCCAGCACACCACCATGTAGAAGAGGGCGCTCGCCACAACCGTCTGGTAGAACATCTGCAGCATCTTATTGCAGATGTTGAAGGACGCCAACCTTCTAAGGAAGTATAGTCTGCTCTGACCTCTCTTGCACAGAGCATCAGTATTGGCAGTCCAGTCCAATTTATCATCCATTTTGGACACTGTTGATTTTATTGTTGTTAATGAAAGCACTTTTGCACTTCTTTTGCACCACCATCCCCTTGCTTCGTTGTTTCTTCACTGTCCAGCTCATCCGGTGCCATTAGCATGTAGTAAAATTGTACTCGGATCACACCCTGAATTTACCTGTCATTTTTTAAATTCCCTGAAAACATTCAAGTAGATGACTGAACATTTCAATATTATTTCATTTTGTGCCTCTTTTTCCTTCCCACAAGTGGACAATGCGGCCTGGGCTGCCACTTCAATGTGCTTGGAATAAGAAGTCCACTCATAAAGGCCATGAGAAGTCATCGGTGTGTCCCCGGTCCAGATGAGCTCCAGTAGGTCCTCCTTTCAGTGTTGCTCTTTCTCTGGCACCCTGCTGACCCTGCTGACCCGGTGAGGGAGATCAAACAAAAAGAGGAAAACAAGGATTTACAAGTAAAATGAAGACATTTCTTCTCATGAGGTACAACTGTCAATGTCTGGCCCGTGTCCATCTCGCCGCTGCTAGCGTTGTGCTTTCACTGCTAATGTAACGTATTAGGCACGGCCAGCTCTGTGGGGACAGTGAACTGGTTTCCTCTGTGCCAGATTCACTGTTTCCATTTAAACAGGTGTTAGCGGCCTCCAGCTGCTTGCAATTTCGATGCAGCTGAGCCCACTTTACTATACAAGAGCCCTTGTCCGCGTCTAAATTTAGGGGGCCTTGTCATGCAGGGGAGTGACGTGATGGCTGGATGGCAGTAGTTGTAGAGTTGTGGATTAAAAAAAAAAAACTAGGAGAGCATCACTTTTAGGGGCTACACTTGCTACAGATGCCCACCTGACAGTTTAGTTTTGGCCTCTGAGAACACAAGGAACAGGAGCCAAAAGTAATACACTAGCAAAAAGAAATAGCTAAGAAAATGGGGGGCAGCCCGGTGGCATACAGTCAGTAATAGAAGTGGCGTTTAATAATTCATTTTTTTTTAAATAAATGATTGCAAAGTCACATTTTCTTTTTGTTAAGCTGAAGATACTATTTAAATGTCCTGTGGTGGACACCCCTTCGTTATATGTTCAGGAGGAGCAGCCATGGAGTTTACAATACCTCCCCCTGGACGCTAGATGGCCGCCCCCCTGGGCTGGAGCAAGTGCCTCGGTTTCCCAGGAATTGGATTTGGGTCCTGCAGGCGCTGTCAGGGGGTGCTGCAGCTGGGACACCTGAGTCCTTATGGGCAGTGTTTTCACCACACCTGGAAGTGCAGCCGGAACTCGACAGTCAGTCACCTGGAGCACTTGCGGGTGGACTATAAACGGGGCCAGCAGCCACCACTCACGGAGCCGGAGTCAGGAGGAAGAGGAGGACTATGTTTGCCAGGAGGAGTGGTGGTGGTGGTGGTGCAAAGGATACTGTGTGTGTTGGTGCTTTTGTGTGCTTTGGGACTGTGTTGTGCCTGTAGGACATGGGGAAGACGTGCCCCACAGGTGAAGAAAAATTAAAGTTCCGGTGTGAGTCTGTGTCTGGTCAGTTGCCCATATAGCGCCTCTTGTTATAGTCCATAGAAAGACAGAGAGGTTGGATGCGCTGATTTACCCGCGAACCACCCGGATTGAGATCCAAGTTCAGCCATGCAACGGTTGGCACCTCAGCGCCACACTGAACAGTGGGAGGTTCTTTACAGTGGCTGGAGTGCCAGTCTTGCCAGCAACCACTGAGTTTTCCTTGTAAGTTAGAGGACTTGCATGCATATTAACGTCAATCCCAGGATGAATCAATCGCAGGTTAAGTGTCTTGCTCAGGGGCCCAATGGAGTAGAGTCACTTCTAGTGTTTACGGGATTCGAACCGGCAGCCATCTGATTGCTGGCACAGATCTATACTCTCAGAGCCACCACATTGCCCATTACATTTGTGTGAGAGCTCATACAATACAATACAATACAATACAATACAATACAATACATCCATCCATCCATTTTCTAACCCGCTGAATCCGAATACAGGGTCACGGGGGTCTGCTGGAGCCAATCCCAGCCAACACAGGGCACAAGGCAGGAACCAATCCTGGGCAGGGTGCCAACCCTCCGCAGGACACACACACACACACACACACACACACACCAAGGCCAATTTAGAATTGCCAATCCACCTAAGCTGCATGTCTTTGGATTGTGGGAGGAAACCCACGCAGGCACGGGGAGAACATGTAAACTCCACGCAGGGAGGACCCGGGAAGCAAACCCAGGTCTCCTAACTGCGAGGCAGCAGCGCTACCACTGCGCCACCATGCCGCCCCAATACAATACAATACAATACAATACATCCATCCATCCATTGCCTAACCCGCTGAATCCGAATACAGGGTCACGGGGGTCTGCTGGAGCCAATCCCAGCCAACACAGGGCACAAGGCAGGAACCAATCCTGGGCAGAGTGCCAACCAATACAATACAATACAATGCAATTTGTTTTGGTATAGCCCAAAATTCAGCACGGTGGTGCAGTAGGTAGCGCTGCTGCCTCGCAGTTAGGAGACCCAGGTTTGCTTCCCAGGTCCTACCTGCGTGGAGTTTGCATGTTCTCCCCGTGTCTGATGGGTTTCCTCCCACAGTCCAAAGACATGCAGGTTAGGTGCATTGCCGATCCTAAATTGTCCCAAGTATGTGCTTAGTGTGTGTGTGTGTCGGCGCCCTGCGCGGGGTTCCTTTCCTGCCTTGTGCCCTGTGTTGGCTGGGATTGGCTCCAGCAGACCCCCGTGACCCTGTAGTTAGGATATAGCAGGTTGGATAATGGATGGATCGATTGCCCAAAATCACACAAGATGTGCCGCAATGGGCTTTAACAGGCCCTGCCTCCTGACAGCTCCCCAGCCTTGACTCTCTAAGAAGACAAGAAAAAACTACCAAGAAAACCCTTGTAGGGAAAAAATGGAAGAAATCTGGGAAAGACAGTTCAAAGAGAGACACCCTTTCCAGGTATGTTGGGCGTATAGTGGGTGTCAAAAAGAAGGGGGTCAATACAATACAACACACAAAACAGAACAGAGTAATCCTCAATACAGTATAAAAAATAAAAATGTTACAAATATGAAACAGAATTTAACAGTAGATAATATCACAGAATATCGCTTGGATTTGTTCAGAGTCCTGGAGACTTTATCCATCAAGCTGCCTCCCCCATTTGGCCATTCCAAGGCTGAAACAGTGCTGGGTCAGCCAATCCGATGAAAGGACCCCTCTACTCCACGATTTCTGTGATCCTCCATCAGGGATGACTTTACCTTAGGCAGGCAAAACAACTTGGCAGGTGGGCTGTGGCACCGAGTGCCACATTTGAGTACCCTTTGAGTACATCTGAGTATTGAGTGCAGTTCTGGTCATCACGCTACAAAAAAGACATAACAGCACTTGAAGTGAACCCAGGACGGACTTAAGGACATGTCATACTCGGACAGACTCAGAGAATACAACCTGTTTAGTGTCGAGCAGAGGACCTCATCTTCAAGAAACTGTTCTTCAGTCTATTTGTCTTTGTTTTGATGCTCCTTTATCTTTTCCCTGATTGAAACAGTTGGAACATGTCATGAGCGGGGTGTGAGGAGTCTTTTAAGATGTTTTCTGCTTTCCTGAGGCAGCGAGAGCTGTGCAGTTCATCCAGAGAGAGTAAAGAACAGACGATAATCTGCTGGGCACTCTTTACGATCCGCAGAAGTGTTTTCTTCTGCGCTGTTGTGCAGTTTCAGTGCCACACACACTCACCCTCTGAGTTCCTCACACCCCGAACTGTATTGTCTTCTTCTTCTTCTTCTTCTTCTTCTTCTTCCTCCACAGAGTAGAGAAACCACCCAGTGAAGGCAGCTGACTCTTCCCCTTCCAGCCCCTGGGCCATAAAAATGCAATCTCCAGAAAGGAGGCACCACTTCTTGTTCAAGCGACCTGAGTAAAGGAGCTCCACATCCTAACTGTAATTGAAGAAGCCACACAGACCGAAGTTTTTCCTTGCATTGTATTTTAAGTCAACAGGGATTGCTGGGTTGGCACCCCAGAAATGTATCAGCCTGACGCTCCCTCGGATGACCACACCAGTCATTGGCCAACTTCCTGTCCTGTCTTTTCTGACATAACCATACACCAAAGTTCACAAAGTCTATTCAATCTTTGTCATGAATGCCCCTCCTAACCCTGCAATTTCTGCTAATCAGATGACAGCTGAAACCAGTTAAGTTCCTCTTCTTGGATGGGATGCCCTGTAGGTCAAGACAGAGGAACCATTACCGACTCGAAAATTGGCTCCACATCTCATATGGCGTAATCACATGCATGTGGGCTATCCATGAACTCCAAGTGAAAGTGTTTTGTATGGATTTGGTGGGGGGAGGGGTAAGGGAGTAAGGATGAAGGTAGTGGGGGGGGGGGGGTCTCAAGTCCTGTTGCTAATCTCATGCAGCTGGGACATGAGTAAGGTGAAGCTGAAGATGGTGACATCTTCTACATGGATCGTTCATTCACCATGGGCTCAAGTTTTCCATCCCAATCAGCTTTATTGTCATGTGTACTCAGCACAATGAAACATTTGTCAGGTCAGCTGCCAAAAATAAATAAAAATAAATAAATAAATAAAACTAAACATTCGGCCCTTTGCAGGTTTACAATTTGCAGATCTGCCTATTTGTTAGTTTGTATCATGTAAATGGAGTTCTGCGATCTCACTACTAAGTAGTTCAGCACTACTTAAACAGACTGCAAATCCCAGCAGTCCCAGAAGTACTTTTTTTAGCAGTTGCTGCGAGGGCTGCTGGGTGAAATAAGATGAGGCGCTACTTTTAAAAGGGACCCATTAGAAACCTTCAGGATCACAATACCCTGGTGTCTTTTGGCTTCACTGTACAGTTAGATTTAAGTTCTTGTCCCGTGCCCACTCGTTCATGTGGTTTTGGGGTGGAAAACGTCTTCAGCTGGGGTGTTCTCTCATCTTCAAATACATCTTCAGTTACACTGGCATTGCAGTAGGACAAAACTTTCCGTAATTTTCAGGGGGCTGCTCACAGGGGATTTCTTTTTATAACTACACCACCATCAACTGCATCTGCGAAACTGGACTGTGCCGTGAGTGTTTGTCGTTTAACGTTTTGTGCTTAGTATTTTGTTGGATTTACTTTCTATCTGTGTTCAGTTAAATATTTATTATCAAGGTCAGGTTTTTGGGTGGGTTTCTGTGTATGCAACTTTGGTTTCATTTTCTTTGCCTCATTTCTTCTGCAATATGTTCCATTTCATTTTGATTGAACCGCCATTTATGTGTCTCTGTTTCTGAGTGTACGAGCCGAGTCAAGGCTGGATGTGTTCCTGGTGTGGGTCCCCCAAATACAATAAATAAATAACCATTTTAGGACTGTGAGAATCTGAGCGCCTTGTGGGTGTACAACACTTGCAGCTAGAAAATGTAAAGAAAACTTTAAAGGTCTATCCATCCACCCATCATCCAACCCACTATGTCCTAACTACAGGGTCATGGGGGTCTGCTGGAGCCAATCCCACCCAACACAGGGCGCAAGGCAGGAAACAAACCCCGGGCAGGGCGCCAGCCCACCACAGCTAAAAGGTCTAGTGAGTCATAAATGCATAATATTTGTGTAATTTTAATTAATGTTATTGTTTACTACTATAAATATAGACATGAATGTATTATAATTAATTCAATTTTGTAAACATTTACAGTTCATTAAAGAACTGCAGAACTATGCACTTTGCTTGGGGGACCCCCCCTACATCTTTGTCTCAGCAGCCCGCCTCACACCCGTGATGATTTGCAGTGTTCTTTCTATCACACATTTCTCATAACGTTTTCATATTTAGTGCAATAAACAATATATAATATACACTGTATATATTTATTAGGGGGTACTAACGCATAAACCCACCAATTCTGAAATGCCAAATTAATTAAACTTTGAAGTCTTCGGATCTTGGAGTGGAAACCAGTTTTGTGGCACCATGTGGAACTATGGCAAGATGCAAAATGCCTGGGACAACCTGAGAGGGTCCAGGACCTTCTTAATTACTCTTGGGATCCCCTAAAAGCCTTCAAATGAAAACTGTGTGTTTGTGTGTGTTGGGGGGTGGTGTCTCCTACATTTTTAACATATGCGATGGTGATATAAATTACTTGATACCAATTAGTGTGTTCCTGAGAAAATACAATCACCTAGAAATTCAGAAGAAGCTCATTGGTGGTGGTGGTGGTGGTGGGGGTTGCTTTTATTTTCAGGGCTTCCATGCCCTTGAAATTGCATGCTTGTGTTGCCCATGGTCTTCAGTAAGGCGAGCTACAGTGCTGGTCTGGGGCAGGCAGGTATGGACCCCATACCCCTGATGAGACATCAGGCGCCCCTTTCTGCAGTCTCCACAGCCAGAATCAGCCCACCAAGCACATTGAATCAAAGTGCATCATCCTTAGAGAGCTCTTTTGAGCTTAGTTTGATGACACCACACCTGTCCATGGTAAAGAGAACACCAAACCCTCGATATCTGGGGATTAAAATAAGCCAGACACGGTCCACCTGCATACATCCCAAGGAAGTTGAAATTATTGGCACCACATCTGGAACACCTGACTCTGGTGAGAAATGTCGGGGTGGGCTTACTTTTTCCATGTGACAAATGTTTGTTATTAAGATTATGAGAATGAATAGACCATGACTATTTGAGGTGGCATTTGCTCATGTAGATCACCTTTATCTGTAGGAAGCATTTGTATGAAGGTCTACTACTTGCCTTGTTCAAATATTTTGGAAAAGTCAACACTCCATGGGGTGCACTTACTTTTTCACACAGCTGTAGATAATTGTATATTTCAATGTACCAGAGTTAAATGTTACTTTTAAACCAATACTGGAATAATAATGGGATCACCTTGATGGCCATATTGTGTGCACCGAGCTCCAGCTGTCTCCAAGTTGACTCAAAGAGTGTGTCAGGTGTCGGGGACTGAATTGGAATCCATGTGGGTGACAGCCCATGTCTGAGCCACCGTGCCACATATCAAAGCACCACCAGACCTCTGCGGTTATAATCGCATATCCCACAGGAGCGAACAGTCCCATGACTGATGTCTTTTTCCCCCCACAGTGGACTGCCACACATGGCCTCCTATGGTTTATTATTATCGCCCTCTGGAAAGAGATGACCCGTTTTTCTCATTGGTGGAGTGGCTATGATGCTCTGCTTGCATGACCAGCACAGGCGTTGTGTAACACTTATGTAACGGTTATGTGACACTCTTTGTGGCTTATATTAGGAGGGGAAAATGAGAAGCAGGTTGCTAGGATTCATGAACTTTGGAAATTGTCAAGCCAGGGAAGAGGCTCATGAGAATGGAGGCCACAAACAATGAAAGGCAGGGTGAGATCGCTTGGATGGTCTGGTGGCACTGAAATGAACTGGGAATAGGCCACCCATGACACTCTGATTTCATTCTGTTGTTTTAGGGGTGCTACCATGGTGATACCAGAACACACCCAAATGAAGAGCAGAAACTGAGGATTTTCTTCCCATGCCCACAGACAGGAAGGATATGACACATGCAGCCATCCATCTCCTCTGGGAATTATAAGGAGAAGCAGAACTGATGTGCCAGTGCTTGAATTATTTTGGCATATAAACATCTGAGATGGCATCGCTATGCCACATAGCCACCAGCAAAACACATATATAAATTAATGAGCACTTACCACCTTGAATAGCGGACTTCCTTGCCTATCTACTCATATTCTGATGCAGTTTCTATCACCAGCTAACCTATCAGCTCCTTGGACTTCTGATGGGATGACACCTGGGCTACAAGACATTCTACGCACCTACCCAGATGGGCCACCTCAAATTGGGACCCTAGTGCTGCCATGCGGTGGACAACGCCTCAGCACCACAACTGGTTCTTATCCCCAACAAGTCTGACCCCATTGGCTCTCTGGAAGTTTCAACTCTTGTCAGGATAAGGCTGGCTTTCCTCCATCCCCTTCATCATGTGAGCAGCCTTCCTGCGGTCACCGACAGCAGAGTTACTCCCACAGACACAGAAAGGAGTCATGTCTACCAATAGTCGAATATTAATGGGATCACCCTAATGGCCATATTGTCCCCAAGCAGGATTATGCAGGCTTAGAAAATGGTACAGTATGGTATGAATGAAAGTGAGGAGTTCAGAGTCATGTCAAGATTCCTAACCATGGCTGATGGTGGAAAGGTAACATCTTAAGGAGCAATGCTTAGAGTCCAACCTGGGAAAGAAGAATCAGAAGCCAAGTACAGGATATCTAACTTTGAAATGTTAAGTATAAAGTGATGAGCATTTTTCCACGATGAGATGCAGACAGATAGCTGGACTGAAACCCGTGAGTTGTAAGAGGGAAATGAGAGGAAGATCTGTGCATCATCAGCAAAGAGGTGGTAGAAGAAGCCATGAGAAGAAATAACATTGCCTAAGGGAGTGAATGTAGAGAGAAGCGAGAAGTTGGACCCAACACAGTGGAGAAGACAAGGAGTTAAACCAGGACACACTCAAGGATCAGGAAGGTAGGACTTGAACCTTGCAGTCCAATGTAGACCCATGAATTCCTGATGAAAGGAAGAAGCAGCTCAAGCAGATCTAAGAGTTTTTGGGTATGAAAGCAGTGCAGTTTCAGTAGAGTGACCCATGCAAAGTCCAGATTGAAAAGGATCGTTGTCAGATTGTAGATAATGCATTGCATCTGGAGTATGGTGCGCAGTTCTTGTCACCACTCTACAGAGGGATCTGACTCAGAGAGTTAAAACAGTTTACTCGTGTGTAGAGGAGACAATGTGGGGACCTAATTGAGGTCTTCAAAGTTTTCAGAGGCACTGATGAAGCAGATCATGCTGAATTCTGTCAACTTATCGATGAACCATGTACTTACTTGAAGATGTCGGTGGAAATTAAGTGGTGCATTTTCAGGACTGAAGCCAGGAAGCACTTCTTCATGCAAAGAGTTGTCAGAATCTGGAGTAAACTACCAAGATATGGAGTTGAAGCGAAAACCTTGAGAACCTTTAAAAAGTATCTGAATGCAGTTATCGGGAGAGCTTAGTTATTCGGTAAACAGTCAAGCTTGATGGACCTAATGGTCTCCTCTGGTTTGTCTAATTCCTTCATGCTCTTATATTCTGTCTCTCACTAATTCCACTGTACTAACCATTAAGTCTCTTTCCAGGTCCAGGGCAGTCATTTACCCTCTTGTGGTGATCTCGGTGACGCGATTCACATTATCTGAAATTTGGTCATTTATTTATTTTATGGTAGGGACTCTATAGGGTGGTCCAGATCTAATTATGCAATTTTCATTTCATTTCATTTCATTTCTAACTTATTAAGTTTATTACATAGAAAATCCCCTTGAAAAATCCCGGACCATTGAGAAGTGTGCGAACTGACGACATGAAGAATCGTCTTCACGTCGAACTGTAATCGTCCCCGCATAAATCAAAGTCATCCAGACAATCTGGATCTGCATAATTAGATCTGGACCACCCTGTAGGAATAGACCCAGCCTTGACCTCGCCATGCACACACCACTGTCCTACCAGTTTCCTGATGCAGAGTGGGATGAAATGATTCTCTGATGAAGGCTGTGGAATATGGCCGGCCATTCATCCCAGCCAATACCGCCAGGGCGCCAGGTGGATCCCTCCCTGCGGCATGGAGGTGCCCCGAATACCAGCAGGGAATTATGGACAATGGAATTTTCATCCACAGCCCTGCTGGATACCACAGGGGCTGCTAGATGGAGCTGCAGGGAGGAGCAAAGAATATTTTCCCTACGCCCCTGAAGTACGTCCGAGTCATATGGACAAGAGGAACGACGTACTTCCAGGGTGAAGAAAAAGGACTTTTTATCTAACCCGGAAGTGTTCCTAGTCATGTGGACAGAGAGAGCGAAACACTTCTGGGTCGAGGACTATAAAGGACTATGGGAAACCCCCAGACGGCAAGCTGAGCTGGGAGGAAGGGTGGCAACGCTCCTGGGAGTGGTGGATTGTGATTATTGAGAATTATTGTTGTGTTTATGAGCATTGTGGAGAGGAGGGTGCTTTGTGCACTGTTGTTTATTAATAAAGTCAACTTTTGGACTTTTATCTGGTGTCTGACGTATTGTCTGAGGGTTCAAGGGAGCGATAGCGCCCTCTATCTTTCACAAGACATATCCAATCCGAGTAGGCAGACACAAGACAGACCATACAATCAGGCAAGAGCAGTAATCCAAGATCATCAATGGTTAAACCAAATGGTTGAGAACAGCATATAAATGGTGTAAGATATGGCCGGCCATGTACCCCGGCCAATACCCCCAAGCCGCCAGGTGGAGCCCTCCTTGCAGCATGGAGGTCCCCAGAAGACCAGCAGGGCATTATGGACCATGTAGTTTTTATGCACCGCCCTGCTGGATGCCATGGGGGCCACGAGAGGGAGCTGCAGGGAGGACCGAAGAGTTCTTCATGCCCTATGACCCGGAAGTTCGTCATAGGAAGAGCGACGGGCTTCCGGGGTGAGAAAAAACATTATTTACCCTGACCCGGAAGGAATAAGGACTTGTGGACTGTTGGGAAGGAACACCTCCGGGTCAGGGAATATAAAAGGACTGTGGGAGCTCCCAGGCGATGAGCTGAGTTGGGAGGCAGGGTGGCTAAGCGTCTGGGAGAGTGGAGGATTATTATTATTGTTGTTGTTATTATTATTATTGGAGTATTTGGGAGTGGAGGGTGCTTTGTGCACATTATTGATATAATAAATATCATTATTGGACTTTTACCTAGTGTCTGACGTGGTGTCTGAGGGTGCAAGGGTGCGAGAAGCATCTTAATCTGTTACAATGGACAGACGGAACAATTGCGATTCCCTGGTGTCCTGACGGTTCCCTTTTTAAAGGGCCCACTGGCTCAATCTTCTTCCTAGCAGCCCCAATGCCCTCCGAAACTGTCCAAGATTGGAAACTGATACAAAGAACAAAAAGAAAAGTTGAGAAAATAAATTGGAATATGTTTTCTTGAAGAATTAGTGTGTACAACTGTAACAGAAGCTAAAACATCTACTACCAAACTTTATCTCCAAGTAAAATTATAAGAACACAGACAGAAGAAGTTGCCAGAAATAATTAATACTAGATGAAATAAATACATACTAAAAACGAAAAATAAATATTTAAGCAGGAGAAGGAGGAGGAGGTTGGAAGCAGGGGCTGATAGCGATTTGCCACTCCCACCACATGACAAACTTAACTTCAAAATTAAAAAAAAATTAAAGTTTTAAATCTAAAGAGAGATAGAAAAAAATATATAACCAAGCCAAATCCAAGTTCTGAACTTAAGAAATATTAAATTGTATAGCCTAAGCTTAAACCAAACGTAAAAATAAATACGAGCCTAAGGTTAAAAAATTTTAAACTTAATTCTAAACTTAAATCAAGCATAAAAATTAATATTTAAGATTAAGAAACCGAAAACTAACCCTAAGGTTAATGTGAACTTAATTTACAAAACAACAGAGACAGGGAGGAGTACGGCACAGACGAGCACCATAGACATCATTCTCACAGAGACCACAGAGGCGAGAGGACACAATGTAAGCTCTCTCTGACCTATCACTACCATAAAAAGAAAACTAAGACGACAGATTGCCTGGACCAGTAAGGAGGGAGTCCCGGGGTTAACATTGCGCCTGGGGCGGAGAGTTCACTCCCTCGAAAAAACAAGAAAGCGAAAAGAGCCCCTTTTGTAAGGGATGGCCGGCAGCCCATCCCGGCCGGGACACCCAAGAAATGGAAGGATGGAGCAAAGGCAGCCTCTTTAGGGCACTGCTTCCCCCAGAATTATAGATGGCAGCACCCCTGGGATTCCCACAGGGCACCCTAGGACTTGGAGTTCTTTATCTCAGCCCTGTTGGGTACCGTGGGTGCTGTAAAAATGGAGGAGCCGTGGGGTATGGGGTTTCCGTCTAACCTGGAAGTGCTTGCAGACCACATGGGCAGAAGAGCAGAAGCACTTCTGGGTTGGCGAATATAAGAGGACTTGCCAGCCTCACAGGGAGGAGCCTGAGTCGGGAGGTGGAGGACAAAGCTTACTAGAGGAGGAGTGTGACAGAGAAAGAGAGAGGAAGAGACAATGAAGAAAGAAGGAACTGTGTATATTTGGTGTTTGTACTCTACTGTGTTTTCAACAGAAAGGCGGTTCCCCCACTAAAGAATAAACGTGTGCTGTGTTGAACCTGGGCTCTGTGTCTGGCTGTGTCCAGGGTTTAGGGAGCTGTATGCCCCCTGGTGGTCAGCACTATCATCACCTAACCCTACAACATGAGAAATTCAGCCTCAGACTCAGATCCAAAGTTCCATTGACGTAGCACTGGACCTTCACTGGATGGGCCACCAATCCATCATGGGGCACATCCTATACAGACCTGTGTGGCTTTAATCAACCCAGCGTTCACATTTTTGGGATGTGGAAGGGAAATCTCAGGTGCCTAAAAGAAGAAGAATAAAACATGGAGAACATCGAGACGCCACACAGACTGCGATTCGAAGCTGGCCTTTGGAAGTTGTGAAGCAACAGCATTAACCATCACAAGCAGTTGATACGTTCAAACTCAAATTCAAGCCTAGAAAAAACGAATCCAATTAAAAAAACGACTGGCTTCGAGTCAAAATAAGTTCAGAAACGTCCAGATTTTATATTTCAAAACGCCATGGAAACTTGTAGCTTTATTTTGGCAGTAGAAATGTTTCCTTTCTTGTGGCAGTGAGGCTCACTTGCCAGCAGCTAATGAAACTTGCTTTGTTTTCGATTAATTTTGCTCGTTCCATTTCTTGCTTTTATTTTTTTTTCATAAGTGGGTTTTAATAAAACACATTCAAGATCTCCTAAAAAAAATGCAATTTTTGGCCCGACTTGAAGGTTTTACAGAGGTGACAGCCTCCAGAGGGTCAACTTCATGGGTCATTATGGAGGGCCGATCTGTCTCCTGTTGAGCTCCTCAGCACTGGATACGGTTTGATTCTGAGTCATGACGGCCGCCGCTCTTCGGCAGTGTGACAGTGCAGGTTCTCACATCCCGGCCAGGTTTTATATTACGGAATGGCAGACCTCTGCCTAAGTCAGGGACCTGAGGACGTCTATTGGGATGTGTCAGAGAGCACTTCTTTCACTCCCGGCCAGCAGGTCTGGCACTGAGAGTGACCCCAAAGTCATCCAGTTAGGTGAATTGGTGACACTAAATTGGCTGTGTGCGTGTTCACCCTGTGTTGGGCTGGCACCATGTAAAGAGATTGTTCCTATTCTTGCTAGGTTAGACTCCAGCTCCCCCACGACCCTTGTCAGGATTATGCAGGCTTAGAAAATGCTATGAATGAAAGTTAGGAGTCCAGAGTCACATCAAGATTCCTAACCATGGCTGATGGTAGAAGGGTGACATCTTGAAGAGCAAAGCTTAGAGTCAAACCCGAGAAAGAAGAATCAGAACTCAAGTACAGGATATCCAACTCTGAAATGTTAAGTATAAAGTGATGAGCGTTCTTCCATGATGAGATGCAGAGAGATAGCTGGACTGAAACCTGTGGGTTGTAAGAGGGAAATGAGAGGAAGATCTGTGCATCATCAACAGAGAGGTGGTAGGAGAAGCCACGAGAAGAAATACCACTGCCTAAGGGAGTGAATGTAGAGAGAAGCGAGATGTTGGACCCAACGCTGATCATGGAGAGACCCCTATGGAGAGTTTCAGTGGAGAAGTCAAGGAGTTAAACCAGGACATACGCAAGGATCAGGAAGGTAGGACTTGAAGCATGCATTCCAATGTAGACCCACGGATTCTCGATGAAAGGTTGAGAAGGATAAGGGCAGACCAGGAAGAAGCAGCTCAAGCAGATCTAAGAGTCCTTCTGACTGCTCAGAGCCAGGAATCATCCCCTCCTCTGTTTGGGATGCCCGTCCAACCCCTGTGGCATTTGCACAGGTCATATCATTGGATTGCATTAAAGGGGGACATATTGTATAACTATTTAAAGCCTGTTCTCATTTCTTATCTACATAGTTACTTTAGGCAGAGGAGGAAGTGCAGCAATGGATCTCCGGCAAGCTGACAACTCAGTGGCAGGGGGGCACACATCTCAGAGCGGGTGAGACTGGCAAAACGTGTTATGGAAGTGAGACAAATGAATCAAAGATTTAAACTGGAAGATTGAAATAAGAGTCGGAGCGAGCGAGAGCAGCTGGTCCATCGATGGGGGACATGCTTACGTGCGGATGTCGGTTACATAGATCAGTGCTTCTAGTGTCGCGACCCACTTGTTACCACATAAGCGTATTCTCATCCCACCAAGGGGGGGTTGGTGTTGTTGAATCGAGTATGAACGTCAGTGTGGGGGGTAAGGGGCATCCCTCTCAGGAAAACAAGTGTGACTGTCAGAGTGGGGGGATAGAGGCATCAGCCAAATAAATAAATGTAAATGAATCAGGGTCACGTAGTTGTAGGACACCAGCACCAATCTCAGTGTGCCCACTCAAATTTTAACATCCATCCAGTTCCTGAACACACTTTTTCCATTGAAGGATCTTCTTCACTATCAAGTTCAGGACAAGTACCAGTCCAGGGAAGAAACCAATACATTTGACGGGCTAAGCCAATTCATGACCTTTGGGCCCCTTTCTGAAGCCAGACAAACACTCACAGCTCAGAACATGAAAAAGTCCATAAAGAGCAGCCATTAGGATTGAAGTTGAACTCGAGTTTCCCCTTAAGATTTGTTAATTTCCCCTTGGGATTAATAAAGTATCTATCTATCTATCTATCTATCTATCTATCTATCTATCTATCTATCTATCTATCTATCTATCTAATCCATCTATTCTTCCATATTTGGAATCCATTTTTCTGTAACAAGGTGATGTGAAGCTGCAGCCTATCCAGGCAGCATTGGGTGCCAAAAGCCTTGTATTGAAGTTTAGCCTTACTGTCTGGACCGGACTGGGCCAAAACAGGCACAAGGGAAAACCCGATCCTGCAGGGAGTACAAATCTACTAGGAGGCCCACCTGTAAACTCAATCATTCAGAGGTGTCAGTTATCCAAACTTTTACATCTTTGGGATCACCTGAAAAATAAGCCTCACATGGACACAGAGACAACACCAGACCACCCTGCACCAAGCATAAAAAAACTAAAAATGGGAAGTGCATTTTATGACACCAGGGAGACACACTTGGAGCACCTCTGCCATTACATTCCATGTCAGTTATTATGCTTCCATTGTCACCTTGCCACATGGATTTGCCTGCTCAGATTTGATGTCTTAACTTGCTGGCTTTGTGAAATAATTTGAGTGCAAACACATACGCCAAGCAAAGTCGTATTTTCATAAAATATAAACTTAACATTTGGGTGGTTTGATTTGGCCCAGCATATTCCTTATTATTTCCACCAAGACCCATTATAATAATGCATCTGCCTTATTATAATCTGTTTCTATAGAAACGGTGGCAGCACTTAACGTCATTTTGGTTAATGCCATGGTTTCCAGGGACACATCCCTTACGTTAAGCGAGGACCGACTCTCTGCGGTGTTTTCTTTTAAATTTATGATTGTGACCTTCTAGACTGGAACTTCTGCATTTATTCTTAATTAAGGCGGCTATTGAATTATTTCTATTATAACTGTGGTATAAATAAAACTCAATGTAACAATGAAGTTATGAAGCAAGCTATTATATAGTGTCTTTTTCTATCTATCTATCTATCTATCTATCTATCTATCTATCTATCTATCTATCTATCTATCTATCTATCTATCTATCTATCTATCTATCTATAATATAGTGCCTTTCCTATCTATCTATCTATCTATCTATCTATCTATCTATCTATCTATCTATCTATCTATCTATCTATCTATCTATCTATCTATTATATAGTGCCTTTCATATCTATCTATCTATCTATCTATCTATCTATCTATCTATCTATCTATCTATCTGATAACCCCCAGGCCGCCAGATGGAGCCCTCCCTGCAGTGTGGAGGTGCCCCGAAGACCAGCAGGGAATCATGGACGATGTAGTTTTTATCCTCAGCCCTGCTGGATACCTCAGGGGGCCGCAAGAGGGTGCTGCACGGAGGACCGAAGACTCATTTGTGCCTTATGACCCGGAAATTCGTCATAGGAAGAGCGACGGGCTTCCGGGGTGAAGAAAAGAACTTCTACCTGACCCGGAAGTGATTGAGGATCACTTGGACTGGGGATTGAGAACACTTCCGGGTCAGGGAATATAAAAGGACTGTGGGAGCTCCCAGACGATGAGCTGAGCTGGGTGGAAGGTTGGCAACGCGTCTGGGAGCTGGAGGATTGTTTATTGATTGTATTGGTGGGATTTATGAGTATAGTGGTGGAGAGTGTGTTTTGTACACTGTGGCAATTTAATAAAGTCAACTTGAGGACTTTTACCTGGAGTCGTGGACAGGGGTTCAAGGGAGCGAGAGTGCCCCCTATCTATCTATCTGTTATATAGTGCCTGTCCTATCTATCTATCTATCTATCTATCTATCTATCTATCTATCTATCTATCTATTATATTGTGCCTTTCACATCTGTCTATCTATCTATCTATCTATCTATCTATCTATCTATCTATCTATCTATCTATCTATCTATCTATCTATCTATGCTTCATTGGGTTGTAGATTTAATATCAGGTGGATAGATTTTCCATTCAATCCACATTTAATAACCCATAATGACAAAATGAATACATGTGTTCAGAAAGGTTGGCAAATTTATTGAAAATCAAAAACTGAAATCAGTCATTCATATATTTTGTGACAGATGGCCAGCACCATTACCCTGCTGGAAGGCCAGCTGGGTGGAAGGGCCGAGGGAGAGAACCTCTTTGGGACAGTATCCTCCCTGAGATGCTAGTGGGGGCCCCCCATACACCCCTGGGTTGCTACTGCACCACTGGTCCCCTTAGTGCATGCTGGGAGTTGTAGTTTGGAGCAGCCCTGTTGGGCTCTGTGGGTGCTGCTAGGGGGTGCTTTGGCTACAGATGAACCCTTTGGTGCACCACTTCCACTACACTCAGAAGAGCAGCTGGAAGAAGGTTGAGAAACACCTGGAGCACTGCCTCCGAGAATGGGGGTTCCAGCCGCTGAACCATCCACCCTACGGTCCCGACCGGGATCCCTCAGATGATTTTTCTCTTCTGAGTTTTTTGAAGAAATCTCTCAGTGGACAGCAGTTTTCAAGTGATGAAGACGTTGAGGCAGCTGTGATGTCCTGTCAAACAGAAGATTTTTTTTCAAAGGGGTTAAAGAAATTGAAGGAAAACTGGATGAAGTGTATGGAGCTTTCAGGGGCCTCTATTGAAAAATAAAACAAGCATTCTTTGAAAAATCTTTTCTTTCCAGCTGACTATATAGTGCATTTCCCAGCCCACCTATCTCCATCATTTTGTTACGTCTTCTGCCCTGGACAGACTCTCTAACTCAAGATTGCCAGACGTCCTGATCTGAGCGGGACTGTCCTGAGTTTCACAGACAAATCCCCATTCCTGCAACGCCTCTGAAAATTGAACAAAAATTCTATGTCGAAAAAAAATCTTAATTCAATTTTAATATTGAATATCTAGTTAAAGAGGCTCGCTAAATTATTGTAGACAGCCTGGTGTATCACCTTTCATGAATAAAGTTTTTAAATGTAGCTGAATAAGAGTGTTTGAATCACGTTTGCTCGTGTACGTTGTGTGCTCGTGTCATCGTACATTTCTTGTGCTCATCATGACTGCTCGTGCTCGTGTGTGATTCACTTTGAAAGTGAAGTGATGATTATTCTGTGAATATTTTGTATATGTTCTCTTTACATATATTTTGTGAAATAATCAGCCTTGACACACAAAAAAGGTTTGGGGCAGCCACCCGTATACTTGAGCCTTGGCTGCAAAAGTGCAGAATAAGATGCAGAATTGAGTACACAGACTGAGCCCAAAACAGAACTGATTAACTGAAGGAAGTGGGCGGGTTTTAAGGTCAGTCAGGGGAAGTGACGTCGACAAGACAAGAACCGGAAGTGACATCACAGAGACAGGAGCCGAAAGTGACATCATCGAGACAGGGACCAGAAGCGGCATAAACGAGACAGGAACCAGAGGTGATGTCATCTAGACAGGAAGCAGGAGTGAAGTCATCGAGACAGGGAATGGATGTGATCTCATTGAGATAGGAACAGGAAGTGTCGTCATTGAGACAGGAACTGGAAGTGACATAACCGAGACAGGAGCCAGAGGTGATGTCATCTAGATAGGAAGCAGAAGTGACATCATCAAGACAGGGAATGGAAGTGATTTCACTGAGACAGGAGCAGGAAGTGATGTCATCGAGACAGGGAATGGATGTGATCTCACTGACACAGGAACCAGAAGTGTCGTCATCGAGACAGAGAATGGAAGTGACATCATTGAGACAGGAACTGGAAATGACATAAATGAGACATGAACCAGAAGTGATGTCATCTAGACAGGAAGCAGAAGTGACATCATCGTGACAGGGAATTGAATTGATTTCATGGAGACAGGAACAGGAAGTGACGTCATCGAGACAGGGAATGGAATTGACATCATTGAGACAGGATCTGGAAGTGACATAAACAAGACAGGAACCAGAAGTAACATCATAAAGACAGGAATCGGAAGTGACATAAACGAGACAAGGGCTGGAGGTGACATTTTTCGACACAGGAACCGGAAGTGATGTCATCAGACCCAGGTGGGATTTCCCGTGCTGGGTCTGCAGAGATAATAGAGAGGGGATTAACATACCCCACCATCCCCTGGCCTGGCATGGAATTACCTTCTTTTGAGCCCATTAACTGCTTCCAATGGGCACGTGTGTGGCAACTTATATAATTAGATTATACATGATTATATATCTATAATCATAATTTAATTGATTAATTAAAATTATCTATTTTTTCGTATTCCTTAGTTCCTTAATGTCTTTTTTTTTGGTGGCTGTCCCCATGTGTGATTTTGGATATCTGGTAACCCTCGCCGTGTGGTGGGTGTGGCAACACTTAATCAGCACGTGCTCCTGACCCCGCCCCCTCTCTCTCTCTCTCTCTCTCATTCTCTCTCTCCCTCCCTCCCTCTCTCTCTCACTCTGATTTCACCCTCACCTTCATCCGCCTGCAGTGCTGCCCATTCACAAGGTCCACCCAAGGACATCGTCCACCGCCGTCTCGCTGACAAACGCCATTCCCATCTCAAACTGATGAGCCGTGCCCAACACTGGAGCTGTAATTAGAGATTTGTGAGGTTGTTTTTATTTATAGTTGCCAAAAGTCACAGGTTTGGGTATCCACGGGACTCTGAAGTCTTGGGTTGTAATTACAGATTGGCAGCGATGTTTGTATTTCTGGACGTCAAATGCCACTTGTGTCTGAACTAATGAGACACAAACACAGGCCTGGTAATCACAGACTTTACATCCCTTTGGTCACTCGGGCTTGTTCCTGTCATGTCACTGACTTGTCTCCCATATCCTTAGCCTTTGGACTTTTCCTAAAAATGCATAATCATGTGAAAAAAAATGAGCACACCCCACAGAATGTTGTTTTCTTCTTTCACCAACTGTATGTGGACGTATCGAGATTTGATCTTCATTTAAACAGCAACGATAGAGAAAGGCGATGTATATGAAGTAAAAAAGGGGATTTGAAGCTTCATTTATTAAATGAAAAATGAACAGATACACCATTTCTATCTGTGAAAAAAGTAAATCAACCCTTTGCTCTTCTAGCTGGGGTTGCCCGACTGAAGTAGGCATTTCTATTAACTGTCTACCAGACTTTAACATCATCTGGGAGAAAGTCAGCAATGCTAGAAAAAGTCCAGAGAAGAGCAACTAGGCTGATTCAGGGCTACAGGGGACGAGTTATGAGGAAAAATTAAAAGAGCTGAACCTTTACAGTTTAAGGAAAAGAAGATCAAGAGGAGACCTGACTGAAGTGTTTGAAATGATGAAGGGAATTAGTCCAGGGGATCGAGACGGTGACTTTAAAATGAGTTCATCAAGAACACGGGGACACAGTTAGAAACTTGTTAAGGGGAAACTTCACACAAACATGAGAAAGTTTTTTTACACACAGACACCTGGAATAAGTGACCAAGTAGTCTGGTAGACATGAGGACTTGAGGGGCCTTCAAAACTCAACTCAATGTTGTTTTACAAGAATTATGTGGATAGGACTGGTGAGCTTCTGCTCTTCTCTAAATCTTTATAATTTTTGAAAGATTCTTCCACTCCTCCATGCAGAATTCTTTTCAGCCTTGCCATTTCAGAGGGGTGTCTTGCACGCAGAGCTTGTTTCACAGTTCTCCAAATGATGGAGCTCAGGTGCAACTCAAGCACATAGCCAAGCAATCTCCATTGACAGTAGAATGGGTCGTACTGAAGAGCCTGGTGACTTTAAACATGGGATGTCACCTTTTCCACAAGTCAGTACGTGAGATTTCTGCTCTGGTAGCTGCGCCCCAGAAACATTGGAAAACATTGAGGTGCAACAACAGCTCAGCCATGGAGTGCTATGGTAGACTCACAAACTCAAAGAGTGGGCGCTGAAGTACAGGAAAGTCGTCAGTCCTCTGTGGCATCTCTGGACTGGACTGGCTTCACAAGAGCAGGCCACTGACTGCTTCTGACCTGCTAAATCTGTGAAAATGGAGGCTGAAAATCGCTGGAAAAATTGTGTAACCGTGACATGTTTAATGGACTGAGTGGTCTCTTCTGGTTTGTCTGATATCTTTTGTTCTTCTGTGTGCTTCCGGTGGACCCTCTAACCAAAGGTCTTTTCAGTTTGAAAGAAGAGCATTTCATCTCACTGGTTCCTCTCAGATTTCTGAGATCTTCATCCGTTACTGAGAATATGAGGGGGCATCCAAACATAACCAGAATTGAAAAATATAATATTGTTTTAATAATTTTGACTCAGTGAAACTTTAATCTCCTTCAAATTCTTCTCCATGTGAATGACTGCACTTGTCCCAGTGGTTTTCCCACTGGTGGAAACATTTTTAGAATTGCTGAAGAGGAACGTTGTCCAAGGCCTGCTGTGATTTTCTTTGACTTCCTCCACGGTACAGAAACGCTTTCCTTTGAGTTCTTTTTTGATATGTGGGAACAAGAAAAAGTCGACCAGAGCAAAGATCAGGCGAGTAAGGAGGGTGACAAAAACTCCAAGACACACAAATCAATTCAGAAATCTCTTCAATCGTCCAACGACGATCTTCGTAAATTGCATTGTGAACGTTTTCAAGATTTTCGTCATTCCTAATTGTGGAAGGTCGGCCAGGTCTTCAAGTGTCTTTTGCCCTCGTTTGAAATGCGAACACCACTCGTAGACCTGCGTTTTACCTTAAAGCTTCCTCTTTAAAAGCAGTTTCAAGCATCACTACAGTTTCAGCAGCTGTTTTCCCTAAGAGAAGACAAAATTTAACGCTGACTCGCTGTTCTTTATGACCACCCATCACAAAAATCGCAGAACACGTTTAATAAGCACCAAGAAAAACCGACACGAAATGGCATATGAACAGCACAGAGCAACGGCACTTGGCAGAGTAGCACAGAATAATAACGAGACTTCTTCAGGCAGAGAGAGTGAAACTTCCTGAAATTCATATATTATAAAAGGGGACAACGACAAGATTAAGATTTGGGGTGACACCGTGACCCACGATATTATAAAGGCAAAAGTAATATATCACTTTTTCAGCAATAATGAACATGTCTGAAGACACAGAATATTGTACGACCAATACAGACCAACGCCACTTGGCAGACTGGCACAGAATACTCTAAGTACGCTACACCTAGCGGTGAAATTTGTAACTAAGATGAGATTGCATGTCAGGTACAGATTCCGGTTATTTTTGGGTACTCCCACGAAGGCAACACAATGCAACACAATCGTAATGGATTATGCGTAGTGTGAACAAACACAGTGCAGCGCCAATGTCAAATGAACACGTGGGATTGCACCGCTGTTGAACAATGTGCCATAGCATGGCTTCTTTGCGCAGACAGAGTGAAACTTTCTGAAATTCATATATTATAAAAGGGGACAACGACAAGATTAAGACTTGGGGCGACACCGTGACCTGCGATATTGTAAAGACAAACATAAATAAATTTTTCAGCAAAAACGAACATGTCTGAAGACACGGAATGGCGCACGAACAATACAAAGCAACGCCACTTGGTAGACTGACACAGAATACTTTAAGTGTGCCACACCTAGCAGCGAAATTTGCAACTAAGTCGAGGTTGAGTACCAGGTACAGATTCCGGTTATTTTTGGGTACCCTCAAGAAGGTGATACAATGCAACACGATCGGAATGGATTATGGGTAGTGTGAACAAACACAGTGCAGCGCCAATGTCAAATGAACACGTGGGATTGCACCGCTGTTGAAAAACGTGTCATAGCGAGACTTCTTTGGGCAGACAGAGTGAAACTTCCTGAAATTCATATATTATAAAAGGGGACAACAACAAGAGTAAGATTTGAGGTGACGCCGTGAGCCACGATATTATAAAGGCAAAAGTAAATAACACTTTTTCAACAATAATGAACATGTCTTAAGACATGGAATGGCGTACGAACAATACAGAGCAACGGCAATTGGCAGACTGGCACAGAATACTCTAAGTACGCTACACCTAGTGGTGAAATTCATAACTAAGATGAGATTGTATGCCAGGTACAGATTCTGATTATTTTTGGGTACCGCCAAGAAGGCGACACAATGCAACACGATCGTAATGGATTATGGGTAGTGTGAACAAACACAGTGCAGCGCCAATGTCAAATGAACACGTGGGATTGTACCGCTGTTGAACAACATGCCATACTGTGGCTTCTTTGGGCAGACAGAGTGAAACCTCCTGAAATTCATATATTGTAAAAGGGGACAACGACAAGATTAAGACTTGGGGCAACACCACGACCTGTGAAATTGTAAAGACAAACATAAATAACACTTTTTCAGCAAAAACTAACACGTCTGAAGACACGGAATGGCATATGAACAATACAGAGCAATGCCACTCTGCAGACGACCACCAAATACTTTGTGTGTCACACCTAGCGGCGAAATTTTTAACTAAGTCGAGATTGAGTACCAGGTACAGATTCCGGTTAGTTTTGGGTACCCTCAAGAAGGTGACACAATGCAACACAGTTGCAATGGATTATGGGTAGTATGAACACACACAATGCAGTGGTCTGCTGTTAGTCCAATTGAAGCTGATGTCAAATGAACATGTGGGATTGCACCGCTGTTGAAAAATGTGTCATAGCGAGACTTCTTTGGGCAGACAGAGTGAAACCTCCTGAAATTCATATATTATAAAAGGGGACAACAACAAGATTAAGATTTGAGGTGACGCCGTGAGCCACGATATTATAAAGACAAAAGTAAATAACACTTTTTCAACAATAATGAACATGTCTTAAGACATGGAATGGCGTACGAACAATACAGAGCAACGCCAATTGGCAGACTGGCACAGAATACTCTAAGTACGCTACACCTAGTGGAGAAATTCATAACTAAAATGAGATTGTATGCCAGGTACAGATTCCGGCTATTTTTGGGTACCCCCAAGAAGGCGACACAATGCAACACGATCGTAATGGATTATGGGTAGTGTGAACAAACACAGTGCAGCGCCAATGTCAAATGAACATGTGGGATTGCACCGCTGTTGAACAACATGCCATACTGTGGCTTCTTTGGGCAGACAGAGTGAAACCTCCTGAAATTCATATATTGTAAAAGGGGACAACGACAAGATTAAGACTTGGGGCAACACCACGACCTGTGATATTGTAAAGACAAACATAAATAACACTTTTTCAGCAAAAACTAACATGTCTGAAGACACGGAATGGCATACGAACAATACAGAGCAATGCCACTCTGCAGACGACCACCAAATACTTTGTGTGTCACACCTAGCGGCGAAATTTGCAACTAAGTCGAGATTGAGTGCCAGGTACAGATTCCGGTTAGTTTTGGGTACCCCCTTTGTATGTAATGAATCTTCTAGGAGTTGACTGAATTGGTAGACACTCAAAAAATGAAGTTGACTGTTTGGATTTAGGGGGTTTAGTAAGTGGATGGGCAGATGGAAATTAAAGAACTTTTGCCGTGAGAGGAGCTCTGATCATCACAGACTGCCAGCAGTTATAACTTAACAGTTTTTGCCCCAATCTGGACGAGCTGCAGTGACCTCAGCAGTGCTTTCCTCCTCCTCCTCCTGCTGTGTTCCCGACTTTCTCCCATCGAGGCTGGACCCTAAATCCTTTTCTTTTTGTGTGTGTGTGTGTGTGTGTTTTGTTTGTTTGCTGGGAAGCTGGCGCAGCAATCCGCGCAGGTTTACTTTGGCGAAACATTCTTGCGGCTGAACCTGAACCGCTCCTGTGTTCAGACTCGTATTCCCACTTTGGGATCCAAAAATAAACGGCGAGCTGGGAACATGTGAATTAAATCTTTTCTTGTGGCCAGTGGAGTGAAGAAATGAAAACATGAGGATGTGAAAACTCCCCCTCCGCATACCCCCATTGGGGTGGAGAAAAAGCAGGCCTGAGAGCGACTAGACAAGGCCTGGCAAGCTCGGCAAGCCTCTTTTCTATAGCCGCTTGAAGTGCCCCCTCCCCACAACAAGTCAATTTTTATTTTTTTTATTTTTATTTATTCTCAAGCAAAGCCAAGGCATCCATGATTGTGGTGGTTTTTCACTTTGTCTTTGCTGCATAAAGACGACAAGCTGAAGATAATTAGGGGAAATAGCATACAAATGAGTTAATGAGAGGAAAAGATGTCTGGAACTAATTAGGCTTCTCAGATGATCCATCTCCACCGAGCCCGCTTGGTGCAATGAGCATGCTCGACGAAGACCCCAGTCTTTGGGGGTGTGGGGGACGGACGACTCTTCCAGGAAGGACTGTTTCTTATTTCGTGTTACGCAGGGGGATGATTTGGTCCGCTGTGACTTGGATTTGTTCTGTCTGTTAGCGATCAGACTTTTATTTTTCTCCATTACACTGCATTTCTGCTGCCATTCTTGTCCAAGAAAATCATTGCCTGGAGCGCGGCGCTGCTCCCATGATGTTAGACCTCAATATGTATCCTGTTGTGCGCAGAGTGTTCTCAACACCTCCTACTGAGCACCGCTTGACCTGTCTGGATTCAGTAATTGAATGTGCAGAATCGGTGCAGGGAGAGCAGGGCCAGGGTGTTGTCGTGTGGGCCTTTGCCCCACAGTTTTGGAGACCCGCGTTCAGTTTGTGTGGATCTTGTGCCACATCCATGAACGTGCAGTCGAGACTGAGTGATGTGCAAATGAGTGAGCGTTCCTGGCGGTATTAGCTCTCAATGACCCTACAAATGGGCCGAGCTAAGCTGCTGTTTTGTCTTGAGAAGGTCCTGGTTTTGTAACCTCAACAAAATGTCTCAAATCCCACACACTTAGTCTTCATTTGTTACACTCACTTGTATACCTGTGACCTCAGGCAACAAGATAGAGCAATAAAAGCAGGAGAGAGGGCGTTACACTTGTAATTAATTATCTTCTATAGGTAATTAAAGTTTACGAAGAAACAAAGAACAATATGACTGTTGGTTAGAAAACAATACAACCTCATCAAGCTAGATGTGTAGTTTCAGGAGTTGCAATAACTTACACGAGGGTAAATCAAAAAGATAAAGCAATTTGAAAATTACGCAGTCACCACAATGGATAGAAGATGATGCAATGCAACATGATCGCAATGGATTATGGGTAGTGTGAACACACACAGTGCATCGCTCTGCCGTTAGTCTGATTGAAGCCAATGTCAAATGAACATGCGGGACTGCACCACCGTTGAACAACGTGCCGTAATGAGACTTTTTCGGGCAGAGAGAGTGAAACGTTCTGAAATTCATATTTGTAAAAGGAGACAACAGCAAGATTAAGACTTGGGGAGACACCGCGACCCAGGATATTGTAAAGGCAAAAGTAAATAACGCTTTTTCAGTAACAAAGAACACATCTGAAGACACGAGTCTGAAATTAGACTCCCCAAGACGGCGACACTTCCAGTTAAATACAGACCAGGCAAGAAGAGGCGGGTGCAGGTGGGCAGACACAGGAAGTGATGTCAGAGGTGGTGAGGTTGTCAATCATCTGGTCTGCAGAGGGAGGAAAGAGGAGAGAAGATACAATGTCACCTTGTGGATTGGTGTGTGTGTGTAACTATAGATATAGATAGATAGATAGATAGATAGATAGATAGATAGATAGATAGATAGATAGATAGATAGATAGATAGATAGATAGATAGATAGATAGATAGATAGATAGATAGATAGATAAACTGACAATTAAATTATAAATAGACAGATAGAGAGATAGATGGCATTGTTGAAAAGATTAGAAATATAGATAAACTAACAAAATACCCGTGCTTCGCAGCGGAGAAGTAGAGTGTTAAAGAAGTAATGAAAAAGAAAAGGAAACATTTTAATAATAACGTAACACGATTGACAATGGAATTGTTCTGTCATTGTCATGAGTGTTGCTGGCATATATATATATATATATATATATATACATACATATCTATAATATAATATAATTGTCTATCTATCTATCTATCTATCTATCTATCTATCTATCTATCTATCTATCTATCTATCTATCTATCTATCTATCTATCGATAATCTTCTTATATAATACGCTACCGTGGCTGTTTGTTTGTCTGTCCAGGATTTTAAATCGCAAACCATTTCACCTATTGACTTGAAATTTGGTACACATATACTATGTGACGTTTTCTATCTGCTATTGGGGTGATGATTTTTATTACTCTTTTTATTTTTATTTTATTTTATTGTAGATTTAACTCTCGGCAGCACACAGCAGGGCGGTCGTGCTGCGCATTCGAATGGGCACCGGTCTCATTCCCTACCACCTTCGCTAATCATTCTTGAGGCAGATTGAAGACTTAAGTGCCAGCTTAAGTGAAAAATTAAAGAAAACGTACTAAGTAATTGCAACACAAAAACTAAATTAATCAGTTTTAACGTGAAAAGATGTGGACGAAAGAAGAGACGCAGCGGGCCACTAGGGTGGAGAAAAGAAGAGCTGCTCAGGAATCAGCAAGCGCATCAACCTCTGAGCAAATGAATGATAAACAGAGACAGAGAAAGAGGATGGAAAACTAGGAATGTTGAAGTCAAGTGTATTCACTGCACATTAGCGTGCAGTACGCTGTTACTGGTATAATATAATTGTCAGATTATCTATATTTTTAATCTTGCCTACTATACCATCTATCTATCTATCTATCTATCTATCTATCTATCTATCTATCTATCTATCTATCTATCTATCTATCTATCTATTAAATAGTGCCTTTCACATCTATCTATCTATCTATCTATCTATCTATCTATCTATCTATCTATCTATCTATCTATCTATCTATCTATCTGTATCCACAAGGTGACATTGTATCATCTCTCCTCTTTCCTCCCTCTGCAGACCGGATGATTGACAACCTCACCACCTCTGACATCACTTCCTGTGTCTGCCCACCTGGGCCCGCCTCTTCCTGCCTGGCCTGTATTTAACTGGAATTGTCACCGTCTTGGGGAGACATCAGACTCGCATCTTCAGACGTGTTCTATTTTTTTTTTTGTCTTTACAATATTGCGGGTCGCGGTGTCACCCCAAGTCTTAATCTTGTCGTTGTCCCCTTTAACATACTTTATTTTTATACTTTTGTACGTCACTGTATATATTTTGTACTTCTCTAACCCCACTTAATCCAGTTCTGGGTCTCGGTGCCAAAATTTCAATCCGGGAATTAATCTTGGCATGAACTTCCATACCCAGCCGGAATCTTTCACACTGGGCGAATTTCAAATCACCTTATCCATATTAACTTGCACATCTTTGGAAAAATCAAAAAGATGTCGAAAGCACAAACATTCCATACGCTGCAGTTCATTCACCTTCAGAGAAAGTCGCATAAAAAAATAAAAAAGATTGTTTTACGCTTTAGCAGTTCACAGGAAAAATTGTCTAATTTTTGGCAAGACAGCATTTAGAAACTAAGCCGGAAACCTGAAATAGACATCGCTTTAACCAAGAGAGCAAACGACGTGAATTTAACGGGCGCATCAAAGAGTTGGCACTCTCTCTCAATGTCCCACAGAAATTGTCAGCCTGCTGGCAGCGCCCGGCTATAAGTAGGAAAGAATGAGTCATGAGAATTAAAAAGAAGGGATACCTGCAGGAGGAAAACCAGCATGAATGGCAGGGCAAGGAAACAAAGCGGAGAGAGCGTGACCAAGTAGTATAAAAACAAGGACAGAATGGGCAGGAACGCCATCTTGTTTTCTTGTACTTTGTACCCTTTTTAAGGTTCCTCTAGGGATGTCTTTTCCAGCACCATTTTGTGTTTATGATGCTACGACAACCCATGTGGATAAGTGTCGCATGCAAAGATGTGACGCCACGGGAGACATTTTTAGACGGGTAAGACGCAGTTCTGTGCTTTATTATCTCAAAATAAAGGACTAATCAGCACAAAAAGGTTAGCATTTCTGAGTCTATGCATTTGTTTTTCAAATTATCTTTGGGTTTTTGTACTGCCAAGACAGAGTAAAGGCAGCCCACAAGAGGGTATGATTAATGATGGGTATCCAAGGAATTACACAAAACCAAGAACGTGTAAAAGTCAAAACCCAGAGAAATCAGTTCTATCTTTGGTCTACACCAGAGCGCAAACCACAATTGTAGCCAGAAAGTGCCGTCGTAAAACCATTGCCTTAATTCAAATCCTGAAACACTTGGAAAAATTGGTCAGCAAAGGTCAAAACCTGAAAGATGATGCTGGGTTAGGAACCATTGCGCTAATGACTTCTATATGAAAGAGTCACGGGCGTGACGAAAATGGAGTGAGGCCTCCTGAAAGACCCCCTAAAGGCTGTAATAACAGCAGGTAGGGCTTACTTTGGCTCTCCAAATAGTGAGGAATCCACAAGATGGTGCAAACGTTTCTTTGAGATTCTGGTCCATGCTGACATGATAGCATCACAGAAGTTCTGCAGATTGGCTTGCCGCACATTCATCTACGACATTAGAACATTCGTACACTCTGGATAAGAACAGATCACTCAGCCCAACAAAGCTCGCCAGTCCTATCCACTTAATTCTTCCAAAAAAACCTCAAGTTGAGTTTTGAAAGTTCCTAAAGTCCTCCTGTCTAAGCCACTACTTGGTCCCTTATTCCAAGTGTCTTTGGTTCTCTGTTGGAAGACAAACTTCCTGATGTTTGTGTGAAATTTAACCTTAACAAGGAAGAAATCATCCTCTGGGACCAGGCAACATGAAGCTCTTCTGTACCTATTATTGTGGCCACTGTGTGAGTGAAGACCACTTTACAGTGACTTGTAGCGTCGTGATGCTGAAGCACTGGCATGCTTAGGGTCAAAGAATGAGGCAGTAGTGGGATTTCTTTCTGCTCTGCCCATCGGAATGGCTCATGTTCCTTTAGACTATATGGTCTGTCAGATTGTTCACTTTGCACTTTAAAAGAAGAACGCTGTACGGAGAGTTAGTCGAACAGGGTTAGAAGATAAACAGCATTCGAAACGTTATTCTGAGTGTGTCTCTACTTCGGCCTAAAGAACACTACACCATCTCCTCAATCCATTCTCTCTTTTGGTTCCCTCAATTACAGGCCCAAGGGGTCACAGAGAAGGAAAGTTGAACTTCTTTTCAGCCACTTTCCTCATTAGAACCTGTTTATGTTTTTTGGGCTGAATTTTAGTTGACTCACTCGACTCCCTATGATTCGAGTTCTTCTTTGATACCACGATCCTCGCTTTCATCCCGATTGGGTTACTGCCAAGACAGAGTAAAGGCAGCCCACAAGAGGCAATTAATGATGGGTATCCAAGGAATTACACAAAACCAAGAACGTGCAAAAGTCGAAATCAGTTCTATCTTTGGTCTACACCAGAGCACAAACCAAAATTGTAGCCAGAAAGTGCTGGCATAAAACCGTCGCTTTAATCCAAATCCTGAAACACTTGGAAAATTGGTCAGCAAAGGTCAAAACTTGAAAGATGATGCTGGGTTAGGAACCGTCGCGCTAATGACTTCTATATGAAAGAGTCACGGACATGACGAAAATGGAGTGAGGCCTCCTGAAAGACCCCCTAAAGGCTGTAATAACAGCAGGTAGGGCCTACTTTGGCTCTCCAAATAGTGAGGAATCCACAAGATGGTGCAAACGTTTCTTTGAGATTCTGGTCCATGCTGACATGATGGCATCACAGAAGTTGTGCCTTTTGGTCTGCCGCACATTCATCTACGACATTAGAACAATCTGGACGAGAACAGGCCATTCAGCCCAACAAAGCTTGCCAGTCCTATCCAGTTGAGTTTTGAAAGTTCCTAAAGTCCTCCTGTCTAAGCCACTACTTGGTCCCTTATTCCAAGTGTCTACACTACACCATCTCCTCAATCTATTCTCTCTTTTGGTTCTCTCAATTACAGGCCAGAGGGATGGAAAGTTGAACTTCATTTCAGTCACTTTCCTCATTAGAACCTGTTTATGTCTTTTGGGCTGAATTTTAGTTGACTCCCTTGACTCACAATGATTCGACTTCTTCTTTGATACTGCGATCCTCACTTTTATCCAGATTGCGTTCCCTGTCCGAAGTGACAAAGTCAACTGTTGTTGATATTTTGATCGGTACGTGCCAGCCACTTCGTGTCTCTGCCGCTCGCGTTGTGAAGAGGGGGGCTGAATGCACCCCAAGGAGACGTGGTCGCTCCTCCAAAACCCCCTCTTACTGTAAACGGTGTGTCACAGATTTGCACAGAAACAGAGGAGGTTGAAGAGACAGGAACTTTGTTCAAACACTGCAAATAAACATTTGTCTCTTTTTAAAGGTTTAAAAACGTGCTCCTTAACAGGAAAGAGATGACAGTTCCGTCTCTCAATTAAAAGTATGCAAATGTATCTTCTTCTTCAAAGGAGTACGCATCAGGAGCAGGAAATGTCTGAGAGAGAGAGAGAGAAGCAAAACAATCCATAACAAAACTGACAGGTGCTGTGCAGGCTTCTAAGTATGCGGAGTACCGCGCGAGAGGTTTGTCACGCGACAGAGCGCAAATAAGGTAAGGAGCGATGTGAAGGTAGTCTGTCAATGTTTTCAGGGGTTTCCCCAGGAGCATCTGTAATCTCTAGGGGTGCGATCGGCCCCCCAGCTCACAGGTGATACAATGGGAAACACATACAGTTTTTTTTTTTACCTCCTCTTTGCTCGATCAGCTGCTGCCGTACCGTGTGATCTACGTCTCGCACGGCGCTTTGAACATTTAAAAGCCTGTAACAGCAGCTGTCCTTTGGTCTCACTGACTTGACTCTCTTCTCTCTGCTCCTGTTAGGGGTACCGCTCAGGGACCAAGTAGTGGCATAGACAGGAGGACTTTAGGAACTTTCAAAACTCAACTTGATGTTTTTTTGGAAGAATTAAGTGGATAGGAGTTTGTTGGGCTGAGTGGCCTGTTCTCATCCAGATTGTACGAATGTTCTAATGTCGTAGATGAATGTGCGGTGGACCAATCTGCAGAACTTCTTCATGTTAACATGGACCAGAATCTCAAAGAAACGTTTGTACCATTTTATGTATTCCTCACTATTTAGAGAGCCAAAGTAGGCCTTACCTGCTGTTATTACAGCCTTTAGGGAGGAAGATTTTCTATTCTTTTAATTGAGAGACGGAACTGTCCTCTCCGTCTACACACGGTACTCGATTCACTCCTGAAAGAGACTTATGTTTGTTTGAAGTGTCTGAATAATGTTTCTGTCTCTAAACTCTTCTGTGTATCTGTGCAACTCTGTGACCCAAGTGTGACAGTGTATGTGGATTTCACTTTCACCAAGCAACAAATCTTTTAATTCTCGCAGATAGGCCTCTTCATTGGGAAGAAACACAACTTTTCCCTGATGGCAACACAAATTAGACAATCTACAAGTCTCCAACTTAAAGTTTAAATATATAAACAATATATTCGATCTCTTTTCGCTGTTCTGTTATTTCACCGAGTAATAATTTCCGTTTGTTTGCGCTAAAGAAATCTTTAAATTATTTTTTTGGAGACTTTCAAATTTTCGTATTTCCATTATCTCTAACCTGCTCTGCATGTGTATCGTGCCAATGTTTTTGAATTCTTTACGACGCTCTACTTTGTCATCTACTCTTTGTCTCGCGGGACGTGAAAGTGTCTCTCTGAAAAAGTCCCGTCTCGTCCCAAGATTTTTTTATATAATAGAAAGATATTCCACCTACAGTAGGACCAAGATTCTTCTGTAGTCTGTCTCAACATATCATTGGAGGTCTACCAGATAGGCGCCTGAAGGTGTGGAGCCACCAGAATGTCACGTTCCATGTCCATCTGTCATCAGACATGTGTAACAAATACCCAGGGGGTATTTAGACCCTGATCTTAAGTGACCAGCCTCTGATCAGATAGATAGATAGAAGTGACAGGCACAATATGATAGATAGATAGATAGATAGATAGATAGATAGATAGATAGATAGATAGATAGAAGTGAAAGGCACTATATGATAGATAGATAGATAGATAGATAGATAGATAGATAGATAGATATGATATGAAAGGCACTATATGATAGATAGATAGATAGATAGATAGATAGATAGATAGATAGATAGATAGATATGAAATGCACTATATAATAGATAGATAGATAGATAGATAGATAGATAGATAGATAGATAGATAGATAGATAGATGTGAAAGGCACTATATAATAGATAGATAGATAGATAGATAGATAGATAGATAGATAGATAGATAGATAGATAGATAGATAGATAGATAGATAGATAGATAGATAGATAGATACTTTATTAATCCCAAGGGGAAATCCACAATGAGAGTTTCTCCCCCTCACTTGTCCAAATGTGCTTAGGTTTCTATCCCCCGATGTTCACAAGCTCAGCCATTGGCCACCATTGAATGGGAGGAGGACTGGTCGTGCTTGGCGTTTTCGTGTTTTCATCAAGTGGAGTAGTGTCACCCTTGGAGTTTTCACCAAGCAGGACCACCCCACTGATGGTGGACCACCCTTACTTGTAAATCATGCAAGAAGGGGTCTAAACCCAGATGACGCAATGAAGCTAGCGACACCCCTAGTCCTGCTCATGTTTCATTTCTGACACAGTGGGAAAGGTGCTATACACTTTAGATAAATTATTATTATTATTATTATTATTATTATTATTATTATTATTATTATTATTATTATTATTATTATTATTTTATAGACTGAATTTCCTCATTTTCAATACAATCTCTCCAAGCCCTGAAATCACTTATTTCATATTTAAACAACAGCGTTCAGATTTTAATTGTTTCCTATTTTTGTAACCAGCACAGCAGTGTCAAAGGAACCGGAGCTCTCCACCGAACTTGGTCCCGTTTAAGCCTGTTCATGTGCATCATGAAGTATCTGCATTCATAAAATGTTTAGAAATAAATGAGAAAACAAAAGAGAAAGGACTGAGAAGTACAAATATGTGTTGGTCCACAAAAAACGGACATCTACAGTATGACACCATAAAGAGGGAACTGACTTGGCAGAATGAGAGCACTAATTAAAAGGAAGGTCTCATTATTAGCAAACCCAGGTTGGAATGAAAACCTGCAGCCACTGCGGCCTTCCAGGGCCATGACTGAGGACCCCCGCTCTACTATATCGATGGCCACTCGGCTGCTCCATGGCTATAAATGTCTTTCCCACCGATTGATCCTTCCGAGAAGGCAAGCCGGAGATCATTTTATTTTAAAAACCTTTTGTTTGTTTTGAGGCGGACAGAATAATGAAAACACATTCCAAACAATGAAGAAATGGAAAATCTGTCCAGCCGACCACTAAGATGCAGAAGCAGAGGCTTGGGGTGGGGTTCCTGTCTAGTTAAGAGGGTCCATGACTTTCATTTCGGTTCAGAGTTCTGTTTTCTCCTATTTGCTCACCACTCGCCCGCCTGGTGCCAGGGATAAGCCTGAGCTCATTGGCTTGGCTCATAACATTCAAAAGCAAAGTTCTTGGAGTGGCATGTCAAATCCAAGAAAAGCAACTTCTTAAGGAAGACTGGACAATCGAGTTTAAACAAAACGCCGGCCCCTGAACGGGCTTTCTGTATTCACAGAGACTGCCTCACCCGAAAAGAGAATATGGCATCCAAACTTGGAATGGCACACAAGTGGCCAATTCAGTCTGAGAAGCCTGACAGCATGACATTTACACCGTTGATGAACACTGATGTCTCCAGCAGAAGCACACCATCTACCATTAGATAGATAGATAGATAGATATGAAAGGCACTATATAATCATAGATAGATAGATATAAAAGGCACTATATAATAGATAGATAGATAGATATAAAAGGCACTATATAACAGATAGATAGATAGATAGATAGATAGATAGATAGATAGATAGAAAGGCACTATATAACAGATAGATAGATAGATAGATAGATAGATAGATAGATAGATAGATAGATAGATATGAAAGGCACTATATAACAGATAGATAGATAGATAGATAGATAGATAGATAGATAGATAGATAGATATGAAAGGCACTATAGAATAGATAGATAGATAGATAGATAGATAGATAGATAGATAGATAGATAGATAGATAGATAGATAGATAGATAGATAGATAGATAGATAGCATACTTTCACAGACCTCACTAATTCACTGCCATTCAACCTAATACATACACCTTTGGGATGTACAAGAGAAATAAAATGGAGGAAAAAGTGGACATCCATATGAACACGGGGAAAAGGCAACATCTACACAAAAATTGACCTGTGTGGGTCCATGGAACTTGTAAAAGAAAACATCTCATAGAAGGCAGTCAAGGAAGAACTCATCCTCGGAGACCAGGCATAATGACGCTCTTGTGTACCTATTACTGTGGCCACTGTGTGAGTGAAGACCACTTTACAGTGACTTGTAGTGTCGTGATGCTGAAGCACTGGCGTGCTTAGGGTCAAAGAATGAGGCAGTAGTGGGATTTTTTTTTCTGTTCTGCCCATTTCGGAATGGCCGGATTTAGACTTGATAAGGCCCTAAGCTATTTGAGACATGGGGCCCTTTATAAGTCCAGATATTCTATGTATGTGCCAAATATGATTTGTTTTGGGGGCCCCCAAGAAGGCGGGGGCCCTAAGCTATAGCTTGTGTAGCTTATACGTAAATCCTGCACATATTCCTTTAGACCATTTGGTCTGTCAGATCATTCAGTTTGTATTTTTAAAGAAGTGATCAAAATATTTAAGGTGAAAAAGTTAAGTTAATGACAGCTTTAAGTTTAAAGTAAATTCTCCAGCAGGGGCACAAATGGCAGTTTGCTACTACTACATTGATGTTGTCAGTCACGTTAGTCACATCATATCAAAATCTGAAAGCCCCTAAAGTCCTCCTGTCTACCACACTACTAGGTCACTTATTCAATGAAGTAAAACTTCCTAATATTTGTGTGAAATTTCCCCTTTACATGTTCCCAACTGTGTCCCTGTGTTCTTGATGAACTCATTTTAAGTCACCATCTTGATCCACTGTACTAATTCCCTTCATCATTTTAAACACTTCAGTCAGGTTTCCTCTTCATCTTCTTTTTCTTAAACTGTAAAGGCTCAACTCTTTTATTTTTTCCTCATAACTCATCCCCTGTAGCCCTGAATCAGCCCAGTCGCTCTTCTCTGGACCTTTTCTTGTGCTGTTATGTCCTTTTTGTAGCCTGGAGACCCAAACTGTGCCCAGGACTCCAGATGAGGCCTCACCAGTGTGTTATAAAGACTTGAGCAGAACCTCCTGTGACTTGTACTCCACACATCAAGGTGCTATAAAACCTGACATTCTCTTAGCCTTCTTAATGGGTTCTAAATAAAGACATTAAAACGTTACATGTGTCTGCCTGGAGATTACCTTCAGGACTCAATAGAGATAAGCAATACCAGTCTGAACCAAGAGGAGGTGCTGTTACTTACGTTCTTTCCTCTCCAACCTGCAGCTCCAGGAAGACGGAAAGTGAGGGCATTTGACTCCACCCACGGTGCTCTGAGAAGGCCCCACCCCTTCCACTCATTATGCCATAAAAAGGGGCGTGTTCAGGAAGAGGCATCTCATTTCCGACCTAAGCCTAGAAGAGGACAGAGCTCCTGTGTGACCTGAACTGTTCAACTCTGTGCTGGAGGCTCATTTCCTGTTGTGCCCTTATGCACTTGATGTTATTTTTTCTTTTACTTCTATAAAATAGGGTTGGGGTGGCACGGTGGCGCAGTGGTAGTGCTGCTGCCTCGCAGCTAGGAGACCCGGGTTCGCCTCCCAGGTCCTCCCTGCGTGGAGCTTGCATGTTCTCCCCGTGTCTGCGTAGGTTTCCTCCCACAGTCCAAAGACATGCCAGTTAGGTGGATTGGCCCTAGTGTGTGCTTGGTGTGTGGGTGTGTTTGTGTGTGTCCTGCAGTGGGTTGGCACCCTGCCCAGGATTGGTTCCTGCCCTGTGCCCTGTGTTGGCAGGGATTAGCTCCAGCAGACCCCCATGACCCTGTGTTTGGATTCAGCGGGTTGGAAAATGGATGGAAAATAGGGTTGCCCTTATGTGTCCTAACTGTTACCTGTGGACTTCTTGTATCCTTTGGGTGATTGCAAAATCTCACCTGACTGTGGACCTCTAATGGTATTTGGTTAAGTTAGGCCGGGGGTGTCGAACTTCCGGTCCTGGAGGGCCGCAGTGGCTGCAGGTTTTCATTCTAACCCTTGCCTTAATTTGAATTAACTTGACTCAGGCCCCTTTGTTTCTTTTTCCTTAGTTAGCAGCCAAACAGTAATGAGACGCAAAACGAGCTGACACCCGACAAGCTAACCTGTGCCCATCACACAATGTGTAGAAATAAAGAAGGGTGAAGGTCTCAGGTCACCAAAACATTTTGACATTGTTCTTAGAAAAAAGAGAAAAATCAACAGTTTTGGAAATGCCTGTTGTGGCCAAAAGAGAGCAAAAACAGGCTGTGGAATTAAATAATGGGTTTAATTAACAGCAAGAATTGTCTTTTCATTAAGAAACTGGTTGGCGTGAAATTGAATGGAGTTTGAAGCCTTAGTTTAGCTGTTCATCTGTCAGCTCGTTTCATGTCTCATTTCTGTTTGGCTAACATTTAATTATGAAAAGATTTCATTCAGAGGACTGAATCCTTAAAAACAGGGAATGAAATGAAAGGGAAAAGGAGTTAATTAGCACTGAAAAGGGTAGGAAAAGGGTAACAATGAAAACCTGCAGCCACTGCAGCCCTCCAGGCCTGGAATTCGACATCTGTTGGTTAGGCTAAGTTAAGTTAGTTTGGGTTGTTTGCAGAAAATAGAAAGCATACAACATTGTTACACAGTGTCACACACGTGTGAATAGGGGACATCTTCATGCTCTTTTTGCTACTGCATTACCACTCCATGCCATATGGGCGGCCCTGTCGTTCACATCTTCTCCCCAGTCTGCCCTCAGATGGGACGAGGAACAGGGATGACATCACTTCCACCGACAAACCCGCCTCTTCCTGCCAGGAGCACACTTAAGAATGGAGTCAGTCATTCCACGACTCCCGTCTGAAGAAGATGTCATTCCACAACTCTGACTGACGACTGTTTTGTTGGCTTTGTCTTCTTGGCCAATGCGTCTGTCAGTTATAAGGGGTGTCACAAACTCTTCATCATAGTGTGGCTCTCAGACACAAGAAAAGAAGTAACGACAAAACTGACAAGCAGTGTTCTCATAGGCACACACACTCAAGGTATAAATAAAGATGAATACCTCCACAAAATAACAGAAGTAGAGGAGTCAGCGGCATCCCTCCAAGTAACAGAACTCAAAACGAATTCTTTTCCAGTATTCGTAACTCAGTGTGCCCAGATTACTTTGCTGTGCTGAAAGGCTCCCGCTAAACATTCGAAATTAGCGAAGTAACACGTTAAAAAAGTGAAGACTTCAGCTTGGAACGACAAGAGAGGACGACAAATCCAAGTAGAAAAAATTGAAAAGTAGGTGCAGGGCAGAAGGTGTGGCTGTTTGGGGACATCCTGACTAGCGTGGCATTAGCACCAGGATGCTGGCCCCGTTCAGGCTGGCATGGCAGTGCCTCCAGAGATGTGTGCGTGAAAGTGGTGAAGGGGTCTTCTTTGTTTTCGGCCTTTCTTTTTTTTTTCCTGAAGTCCTAATTAGCTCGTGTTTAGAGGTTTTTCAGTCAGGCCCCTGGATTTATCTGTTGTTTGCAGTTTTTGACCCCCGGAATTATTGAGTCCAGCTGTGTGGACGAGCTGCAAGCCCTCTAATGATGTGGTTGGAATTTTCTGGCTCAGGCACGCTTTGTTATTCCACTCAAGGGCATTGGTGAAAAGCAAAGCGCTGCACGGAAATGAAGATCACTCCAGCCCAGCCTGCCTTACATAATGCGCCATGGAGCTTTCTGGCCCCGTCCGAGCACCTTGAGGCAGGCTTTTCTTTAATGGGCCGAGACCCCCAGCCAACCCCCTCTTCTGGCTTGATCATCTGCAGATCCCGCTTGTTTCGCATTATATGGCCGCAGAGCAGGCTGTCTCCCCTTAGAGTGGCAGAGACGCGGTTAAAAAAAAAAAAAAAGACAAGTGAACCAAATTAGTTTGAGGGGTTTCGTTCATCTTGGGCCCCTCGTCAAGTCCAGGCAAGAGGGTCTTACGTTAGCCCAGGTGTATTTCCTGGACTGGCTGACCTCCACCACCTGGTGACATGCTGTAATGTGAATGCATGACTCCCAAATGGAAGACTTGTGTGTAGGAGGGCATCCTGTGACTGGTGGGCCTGAAGAAATTTTGAGGTTCTGATTTCAAATATTTGTTTGTCATTTTTAGGGATTTGGTTTGTGCCATCAACACCGGTATGTGTGTGTGTGTGTGATATCTCATGTTGCTAGGGGGACTGGTTAACCAGTCATGTGATAAAGTAAGTACACCCCATGGACACACCCCATGCATCATCTAACATAACTGAACAGGCGAAACAGGAGAACTTCATGCCAACAGAGGATCTACTTGAACAAATGACACCTCAGATTGTCATGGCAGATTCATTCTCATAATCAGGTCAGGTCAGGTTGTAGCAGGGCTACACAATAATAAGTATTTGTTTTTTGTCTGTGTTGAGCGCGTTCCGTTTGCTATACTATATGTGTGTATCAGTAAATGTTATCCCAGTAAGTTAAAAGGGAAAAGGATGATGAAGGGAGACCCCCAACCCCAATACGGAAATTACCTGTTGGATCCACCATTTACATCCAGGACATTCTGTATTTAAACAAGAGGAGCAAAGGACAAAAGAAGGAGGAGAGGAGAGAGAAGAAAAAGAATCATTTACGCATCCATATTTCAATTCATTTCTGTTCACCGTACAAGTCCATTACTTGCTTCTTAAGGATCCGGAACGCCGGGGTTTGGATACTTATCAACCATTGCTGAGGACACTTGCGGTGAGGTCATTTGTTGTATTGTCAGGAGGAAGCAAAACATCACATCAGCCAATATTCAACCATTACCGGGCTTTATTAGCTTTTGGACTCATTTATCACTTTCATTTCAGTTGCCGTTTATCATTTATCTGTGCTTGCGCTTTGTGTTTATTCGTTTATTATTTGGGGGCAAGGGAGGGTTTTGTAAATATTGTGTGTTCCTGTTTTCGTATAATTAATAATTATTCACTGGTGTCCTTGGGATAGTGGTGGTTTATTATTGAATATTTGCCTGTCCTCGTGTGTATTTATATTTATCATTGTCTACATATCCGTATATCTGTCTACTGTTTGCTCATTTCGTTGTGTCGGGAAAAATAGGACAATCTGTAAGGAGTACGGCTTGTTATCATCTCAAGAGTCTTCAGGCTAATCCAAGGAAATAGTTTTGGTAGTGTAGTGGCCGGTCTGGGTAAAGAGTCGGCCGTTACAATATCAGGTCATGTTAGGGAGCATGCACTGGTACAGCGGGTTGCTTCACCCAAAACACGACGAAACAGCTCAGTATCCCAGTTGGCAACGCCCCCAGGCAAACATACGGTCCAGTCCCACCCTCCAGAAATGACCCTCTATCTGCTGAAGCCAGGTGTTATGTAGGCATCCCGTTGGCCTGGTCCAGACACTTGGATCCTCACAATGAGACAGATCACCCTCGGGGATGGCCGTAGTGCTGTAACTGATGCTCCCACACAATTCAGGTCATGTGCCTCATTTGGGACTCCACGAGCAACACAAAGTCAGACTAGTGGTACCCAAAGATTCTCCAGTCTTCATCTCAGGTCCCTGGGTAGCATCCATGTCTCACAACCATATAGCAAGACAGCAAGTACCAGGACTGTAAAGACTTGGACCTTTGTCCTTTTGCAGAGATATCAGGACCACCACACACCCCTTACCAGCGACCTCATGAAACCCCATGTTCTCCCGATCAGTCTACTGACTTTGTAAGAAGAGTCACCAGAGACACAAATGTCACTACCGAGGTAAGTAAACCTCTCGACAAGGTCAACACTCTCTCCGCAAACAGTCACACTGCTGATGGCTCATCTGGGACTCTGTGAGCAACTGCTTGTTGGATACAAAGTCAAATCAGTGGTACCCAAGGATACTCAGAAGAGACACAAGGAGTCCAGTCTTCATCTCAGGTCCCTGGATAGTGTCTATGTCTCACAACCATATAGCAAGACAGCAAGTACCAGGACTGTAAAGACTTGGACCTTTGTCCTTTTGCGGAGATATCAGGACCACCACACACCCCTTACCAGCGACCTCATGAAACCCCATGTTCTCCTGATCAGTCTACTGACTTCATAAGAAGAGTCACCAGAGACACAAACCAGTGGTACCCAAGGATTCTCTGAAGAGATACAAGGAGTCCAGTCTTCATCTCAGGTCTCTGGATAGCATCCATGTCTGACAACCATATAGCAAGGACTCTAAAAACCTGGACCTTTGTCCTTTTGCAGACATATCATGACCACAACACACCCCTTTCCAGCGACCTCATGAACCCTGCATGCTCTCCCAATCCGTCTACTGTATTCCTAGGAAGAATCACCAGAGGCATAATCAAACCTAACAAAAATACAGATTTGTCATGTGGAAAAAGTAAGTCCAGCTCTACATTTATCACCATCTTCAAATCCATCATCTTGGAATGAGGTGTTCCAGACAAAGTACTGATGATTAGAACCTCCTTAGGGTGTATGCAGGTGGAGCTGACACTCTTACTTAAACCACAGGTATGGAGGGTCTGATGTTCTCATTACTATTGTCGTGTGTGGTGCCATCATAACAAGATCAAAAGAGCTCTCTAATGCTCAAAGAAAGAAGGTTGTGGACACCTATGAGTGAGTCTGGCAAAGGATTTGAAAAGATCGATCCAACATAAGGAACATCATCTGCAAGTAGTGTAGATTTCAATTCATCCAGGACTGGTTGGCCCAACAAATTTAGCAACTTGATACTAAACAGTTTCCAAGAACCCCAAAAATCTCATCACGGGATCTGCAGGTAATTCTTGCCACATTTGGTGTCAAAGCGCATGCATTTACAATCGGGAAGAGATTGCATAAATATGACCAGCATGAAAGGTGTGTGAAAGGAAAAGCCTTTGCTGTCTAACAAGAACATCAGAGCAAGACAATAGGAAAAGATCAGGCCTTGTGAAACAATCTGGACAGATAAATAATAATAATAATAATAATAATAATAATAATAATAATACATTTCATTTATTTGTTGGCACCTTTCTAAACACTCAAGGACACTGAACAATAGATAAAACACACATTATGAACAAAATAAAAAATGCAAAAATTTAAATCAGACAGAACAATTGTAATTAAAGAGAAAATGCAGTCTTAAACAGATGAGTTTTAAGTTTAGATTTGGAAAGTGAAAACTGAATGTTCTACTCCCCATAGTGGTAAGACGAACGGAGAGGACAATCAAGTGGATGGAGGAAGAGGATCTAAGGGTACAGGAGGGAATGGCAACATGGAGGAGGTCAGACAGATATGGAGGGGCAAGGTTGTGGATAGCCTTAAATGTTAACAGCAGAATTTTGAATTGAATGTGTGGAAAGACTTGTTTGAGCACAGCATTTCAGGAGAAGAACCTCATACCACCTGTGAAGAATGGTGGTGGTACGGTTCTGGTTTAGGGATGCTTTGCTGACTCAAGGCCTGGGAAGCTTGCAGTCACTGAGTCAGCTGTGAATTCCAGGTCAGGTCAGGTCAGGTTGGGGACCATGCACTGGTACAGCACGTTGCCTCACCCACCACATGACAAAAACCCCCTAGGCAGACACGTGGTCCAATCCCACCCTCCAGAAATGACCCGCTATCTGCGGCGGCCAGGTGTTACGTAGTTGTCCCCATGGCCTGGTTCAGCAACTCGGGTCCTCAACAATGAGCTGGATCACCCTCGAGGAATCGCGCCACATGGCTGTAGTGCCGCAACCTACACTCCCTCACAATGCAGGTGATGTGCCTCATTTGGGACTCCGCGAGCAACACAAAGTCACACCAGTGTTACTTAAGGACTCTATAAAGAGACACAAGGAGTCCAATCTCAGGTCATTGGATAGCGTCCACGTCTCACATACAAGGAGCACCAGGACTCTAAAGACGTGGACCTTTGTCCTTTTGCAGAGATATCAGGAGTGCCACACACCCCTTACCAGCGACCTCATGAAACCCCATGTTCTCACGATCAGTCTACTGACTTCATAAGAAGAGACACCAGACACATAAATGTCACTGCTGAGGTAAGTAAGCCTCTCGACAAGTTTGACACTCCCTCTGCAGACAGACACACTGCTAATGGCTCATTTGGGACTCTGTGAGCAATTGCTTGTTGGACACAAAGTCACACCAGTGGTACCCAAGGATTCTCTGAAGAGATACAAGGAGTCCAGTCTTCATCTCAGGTCCCTGGATAGCGTCCATGTCTCACAATCAGGGAACACCAGGACTGTAAAGACTTGAATCTTCGTCCTTTTGCAGAGATATCAGGGAGGCTGCAGCACACCCCTTTCCAGTGACCTCATGACCCCCCATGTTCTCCCAATCCATCTACTGGCTTCATATGAAGAGTCAGCAGAGACATGAATGTCATAAACCTCTCGACGAGGTCGACACTCTCTCTGTAGACAGACACGCTGCTGATGGTTGTGCCCCAAGAGCTCATTAATGGCCTGTGAATTCCACAACATATTAAAATGTGCTTGAGGAGAATCTGATGCCATCTGTCTGAAGCCCACACAAACAGCACATTAGCAAATCCACCAAGGAGTGCCACAATTAAGAAAACAATGGCAGGTTATGGACTGGCTTCATCCAAGCCCTGATTTGAACCCCATTGAAATGCTAAATGATTTTATGCTAAGTTTCCTGCCTGCCACTTCATGCTACCAGGACAGACCCTGGCCCATGGTGACCCTTAAATTTGGATTAAGGATTAAAGATGGATTAAGCAGGTTCAGGGTGGACCTGTCGTCCCTGACCTGCTATTAGGAGCACAAACACTCCTGCAATATTTAACTTTCATTTTGTGTTTGGGAAGAGAGTGATCTCTAGTGAGTCCTAGCATATGTAAACAGCTTTTGTTAGCCAACATCAATCAGTTCACTATGAGTTGAGCCTTTTCACCTTGGATCACTGCTAAGAATTCATAATAAAATAGAAATATAAATGTGGCGATGTGTGGTGGCGCAGTGGTCAGCTCCAGAGTCTGGGATTTGAATCCAGCATCTCTGCGCACATTTGACGTTCTCCTCATCTCCATACAAGTCTGTGTATCCCTCATGCATCCCCAAAGATGTGCCTGTCTATCGGTGATTCCAAATAGGCAGAGGATGGGTGTGCCCTGTGATGGACTGGCACTTCATTCAGTGCTGGCTCCTACATTTTTCCAAAGCAAAAGAATAAGAGAATGGCCGTACCCAATGTGAATTAACCCAGAATGTTCACACTTGGAGTTTTCTGTCGGTTTTTGTTGTGCTTTGACCTGCTTCTCAAAGCTCTCAAAAAAGGGGGGCAGCCTGCCCCACACACTAGGGATTCTAAAGAGGTGGAAGATGGCAGTGCCCTGTGACGGACTGGCACCTCATCCAGTATTGGCTCCTGCATTTGCAAAAGTATGAAATATTAGAGTAGCCATACTCTGAAGTAAGTCAAAGAGGCCAATCTTGAGCAAATGATAGCCCACTTGGACTCTGAAAGCTTGAGGGAAAAGATTCTCTGGTCTGGTGGGAGAAAATATTTAACTCTTTGAGCAGGCACTATGTCCGGAAGGGAGCAGGCAATGCTCATCCCTACTGTGAAGCATGATGGTGGCAGCGTCATGCCAAGGAGGGCATAGGGCTAGGAAGGCTGATCAGAACTGAAGGAAGGACGGATGAATGCAGCCCAGTACAGAGGGGTTCTGGAAGTAAACCTGCTCCAGGGTGGGCACCACATCAGACTGGGCAGATGGTTCACCTTTCAGCATGACAATGACACGAAGCATACAGCCATGATTGTCTTAGGGTGGCCCAGCCAAACTCCAGACCACATAGACCACATTTACAGATGCTGCCCATCCAATCTAACAGACCTTGACAGGATCTGCCTGGAAGAATGAGATAAACTTCGCAAATCCTGGTGTGCACAAAGCTTGTAGAGGCCTGAAGACCTGAAGCTGGAAATGTGTGCAAACGGGACCTACCTATATAATGTACCAAATTAAGGGGCTCAATTTTTATATGAAAGACAGATTCCAGTTTTTGATTTTTAATAAATTTGCAAACCTTTCTGAAAACACGTTTTGCCTTGGTCATCATGGATCATTTGGTGAAGACTACTGGAAAATATGGCAGATTTATCCATTTAAGATTAAATCTACAACACAGAAAGCAGGAGGTGGCAGAGGTAAAGATGTTAGGATATGCATTGGGTGTGACGAGGATGGATAGGATTAGAAATGTGGACATTAGAGGGTCAGCTCAGGTTGGACGGTTGGGAGACAAAGTCAGAGAGGCGAGATTGTGTTGGTTTGGACATGTGCAGAGGAGAGATGCTTGGTATATTGGGAGACGGATGCTAAGGACAGAGCTGACAGGCAAGAGGAAAAGAGGAAGACCTAAGAGAAGGTTTATGGATGTGGTAAGAGAGGACATGCAGGTGATGGGTGTGACAAAGCAAAATGGAGAGGCCAGGAAGATATGGAAGAAGATGATCTGCTATGGCAACACCTAACAGGAACAGCTGAAAGAAGAAAAAGAAGGAAAGTAGATGAAAAAAGTTACGAGTTTTGATTACTTTCTGAGGGGCGGCACGGTGGTGCAGTAGGTAGCGCTGCAGCCTCGCAGTTAGGAGACCGGGTTCACTTCCCGGGTCCTCCCGGCGTGGAGTTTGCATGTTCTTCCCGTGTCTGCGTGGGTTTCCTTCCACAGTCCAAAGACAAGCAGGTTAGGTGCACTGACGATTATAAAGAAAAAATTGTTCCTATTGTGTGTGTTTGTGTGTGTGTGCGTGCCCTGAGGTGGGCTGGCACCCTGCCTGGGGTTTGTTTCCTGCCTTGTGCCCTGTGTTGGCTGGGATTGGCTCCAGCAGACCCCCATGGCCCTGTAGTTAGGCTATAGCGGGTTGGATAATGGATGGATGGAATACTTTCTGATAGACTGGCCCCAGGCGCATTGATTCTGAAGTGAATCATACAATGGATGGATTATAAAAAATAAAACAAATACAGCAGTGCTTTGTTTTTTTGTAAATTAAAGTAAGACTGTTGTTCCTCGTTTACTAAGATGTGATAAATCTTGGAAATGCTGCTTATTCTCACATTTATCCCAGCAGGTCACTAGAGACTGACAACGTGATAATTGCATCAAGCACTCTATGCATATTGTACTCATGCCAGGCACTTTTCATGATCTCATTTATTCTTCTTAGCAATATCTGAATTCAAGACAGAATGTTCTTAAAAATATCCATTGACTCGCAAATGTGTCCAAATCTTGACAAACAATCCACTTAAGGGTGGAGTGTGATGTGCTTAGATGACGCCTAAGGCCAGTTATAGTCTTGGATTTTATGTCCTTGGTCAAGAAGTATGGCGCTCAAGATATGAATAAGAGCTGAATGTAACCCAATTACACTAGGAGTATGGACAAGGCACAGCACACTCATGACTGCAGCATATATATATATATATTGTGACAGACGGCTGGGACCCATGCCCTGCTGGGACACCCCTTTGGCACTAGATCCAGGGGAGCAGCCATGGGAATCACGCTACGTCCCCTGGAACACTTGGTGGCAGCGACCCCGCCCCACGGGTTGCATCGAGGCCACAATTTTGGAACACCGGAGCTCAGTGCTGTTGGGCTCCGTGGCCACCACCAGGTGGAGCTGCACGGCTTAACGAGCCCGTCTGGGTGGGAGCGCAGCCACACCCAGAAGTGTAGCCGGAAGTAGCTCAACGAGCACCTGCATCACTTCCAGGTGGGCTATAAAAGGAGCCGACAGTCACCACTCCGGGCTCCAGAGTCAGGAGGAGGAGGAGGAAGAGGACAAAACTGCCTGGAGGAGTGGAGGAAGAGGACTGAGTGATTTTAATGGTGTTTTTGGGTTTTCTGTTGGTGTTTTTTGGGACTGTGCTGTAGCTGAGGGACACGGGGAAGACCTGATCACCCAGCATCTGTGTTGGGTCGGCGTTGGTGAAGAGCTTTTTGCCACTATATATATATATATATATATATATATATATATATATACACATTGTGGCAGACAGCTGGGATGCCTGGAAGGACCATGAGAGGGACAATACCTCCCCTGGGCCACAAGAAGGCAGTTTCCCTGGTCTGCATGGAGCCCATGGGAACAGAGCTGGGAAGCTCATCCCTGTTGGGGCCCGGAGGGTTAAAGAGCTCTGGAATCCAGCACTTCCACTACTGTACAACCGGAAGTGCTGCCAGAAGTAATTCCAGGAACACCCATAGTGCTTCCTTGTGCTCAGGCGGCACTTCCGCCACACCAGGAAGTGCTGACAGAAGACTATCAGGAAGCACATCTGGGGCAGTATAGAGGGGGCCGCCTCACTCCACTAGAGGAGCTGGAGTCGGGAGGAAGAGCTTGTGTGTGGAAGAATAAAGGCAGCAGAAAGAGAAGAAGAGGAGTGAAGAAAGAAGGGAATGAGTTTGGGCTGATTAGATCACTGTGTTGTGTGCAGGAATAAGAAAAGGCAATAAATAGTGTGTGTTCTGGACATTTGGTGTCTGTCTGTCTGTCTGTGTGCAGAGTGCTGTCTTCCACAACATATATATATGGAAGCGAAGGTTTGAGATATGGTTTGTATATTTGTAGTTGGAGATCCACAAAGGGAGAGAATGATTCACGTATCATAAAGTAGTTTTTTATTCCTGAGCTTTCAGCTCCTGCCAGGGGCCTTCGTCAGAGGATAATGCGTAGACTTACAAGAATGAAAGGCAATATATAGCAAAAATTACGTTGTGTGGATAAGGTGGGGTTAGGAGGGTGTTGGTTGTAAAGTTTTATTTATTATGAGGATGCTCTTCTTCTTAAATTTGCATATGCTGGGTTCATGTCCAAATGTCTGTTAATGGCGTTTTCGTTTGATAACCAAGACTCAGCCAGCTCTCTGGCACTTTTAGTATTGGCCTTAAATCTTACTTGTACATTGTCCCAGATAAATGTATGTCCGGTTGAATTTGTGTGTGTATAAATCAGTGATCGTGAGTCCTTCTTTCTGATGGTGTTTTAATGCTCCTGTATACGTTTTGCGATCCTTTCTGATGTTTGTATATTGCTGGGCAAGAAATGCATGGAATGCTATAAACTGCGTTTCATGGCTCTGCTGCCAATTTCTTGTTTTTTGCATTAAACAGGACAGCATATGCAAACTTAAGGAGAAGAACATCCTCATAATAAATAGAACTTTAAATAAAACGACCAACGCCCCCCCCAAACCTAATTTTGCTAATATATTGTGGCAGATGACCATGGACCTTGCCCCACCGGGACGACTGGAGAAGGGAAGGACTGGGAGAGGGGCAATATCTTCTCCGGGGTGCAAGAGGGCAGCCCCCCCCGGATTGCATCAGACCCACAGATACGGAGCTGGGAAGCTCAAACCTGTAGGGGAGGGAGGGCTGTGGCCACCTGGAGCACATCTTGGGTGTTATAAAAGGGGCCGCCTCACTCCATTCGGGGAGCCGGAGTCGGGAGGCGGAGGATGGAGCTTGGGAAGAGAGGAGTGGAGGCTGCAAAAGAATGAGAAGAGAGAAGAAACAAAGTAAAAGGACTGAGCTGAGTATTGTGGTGATTGGTGCACTGTACTGTGAGAAGAAGAAATTACAATGTGTTTGGGAGCCTGTGAGTCTGTGTATTTGTGCACATCAAGGGCTGATTTCCACTATATATATATATATATGGAAGCGAAGGACTGTGACACGGTTTGCATATTAGCAGCTGGAGATCCACAAAGGGAGAAATAATGAATCACGTATCATAAAGTCATTTTTATTCCTGAGCTTTCAGCCCCTACCAGGAGCCTTCATCAGTAGATAATGCTTAGACTTACAAGAATCAAAGGCAATATATAGCAAAATTAGGTGGGGGGAGCTGGGTCTTATTGGTCGTAACGTTTAATTTATTATGAATATATTCTTCTTAAGTTTACATATGCTGGATTTATGTCCAAATGTCTGTTAATGGTGTTTTTCTCTGATACCAAGATTCATTATCCTCTGATGAAGGCTGAAAGCTCAAGAATAAAAACTACTTTATGATACATGATTCATTTTTTTCCCTTTGTGGATCTCCAGCTGCTAATATATATATATATATATATATATATATATATATATATATATATATATATATATATATATATATATATATATATATATATATATATATATATATATATATATATATATATACATATACTGTGTATATATACTGTATATATATATATATATATAGTATATACATATACTGTGTATATATACTGTATATATATATATACTGCTCAAAAAAATTAAAGGAACACTTTTTAATCAGAGTATAGCATAAAGTCAATGAAACTTCTGGGATATGAATCTGGTCAGTTAAGTAGCAGAAGGGGTTGTTAATCAGTTTCAGCTGCTGTGGTGTTAATGAAATTAACAACAGATGCACTAGAGGGGCAACAATGAGATGACCCCCAAAACAGGAATGGTTTAACAGGTGGAGGCCACTGACATTTTTCCCTCCTCATCTTTTCTGACTGTTTCTTCAATAGTTTTGCATTTGGCTACAGTCAGTGTCACTACTGGTAGCATGAGGTGATACCTGGACCCTACAGAGGTTGCACAGGTAGTCCAACTTCTCCAGGATGGCACATCAATACGTGTCATTGCCAGAAGGTTTGCTGTGTCTCCCTGCACAGTCTCAAGGGCATGGAGGAGATTCTAGGAGACAAGCAGTTACTCTAGGAGAGCTGGAGAGGGCCATAGAAGGTCCTCAACCCATCAGCAGGACCAGTATCTGCTCCTTTGGGAAAAGCAGAACAGGATGAGCACTGCCAGAGCCCTACAAAATGACCTCCAACAGGCCACTGGTGTGAATGTCTCTGACCAAACAACCAGAAAGACTTCATGAGGGTGACCCAAGGGCCCCATGTCCTCTAATGGGCCCTGAGCTCACTGCCCAGCAGCATGCAGCTCGATTGGCATTCGCCATAGAATACCAGAATTGGCAGATGCACCACTGGTGCCCTGTGCTTTTCACAGATGAGAGCAGGTTCACCCTGATCACGTGACAGAAGTGAAAGGGTCTGGAGAAGCCATGGAGAACATTATGCTGCCTGTAACATCATTCAGCATGAGCAGTTTGGTGGTGGGTTAATGATTGTCTGGGGAGGCATATCCATGGAGGGTCACACAGACCGCTACAGGCTTGACAAAGGCACCTTGGCTGCCATTAGGTATCAGGATGAAATCCTTGGACCCATTGTCAGACCCTATGCTGGTACAGTGGCTCCTGGTGCACGACAATTCCTGGCCTCATGTGGTGAGAGTATGCAGGCAGTTCCTGGAGGATGAAGTAATTCAATCAGTTAATTGCATTGGTTATGTATTAGTGGTTCTTCATCAGTTTCGTTTTGCCGATGTGCTCACCTCAGTTGTCTATTAGCAGCTAAACAAGTTTCTCTTTTCTCGGCAGTTTCATTTTGGTGACAGAGTCGCTTTCTTTCAGCTTCATGCTGTAGCCTCACAAGTCCGGGCCTGACAGACAGACAGACAGACACACACTTCCACGCGTAGAAGTTTAAATATAAGATATATAAGATATATATATATATATATATATATATATATATATATATATATATATATATATACTATATATAGTGCTAAATATTCAAGCCTTGACACAATATAAAGGTTTGGGGTAGCCTACCATATACTTGAAAGTTGGCTGCAATATAAAGAAGTTTTCCAAATGGTCTTTACAGACAAGAGGAGAGGAACCGGAACTGATGTCTTCTGATCGGAACCGGAAGTGGCGTCATAGGGCCCAGGTGGAATTTAATGCCTTTGGTCTGCAGGGAAAAAACAGAAAAGATCTGTGCACTCTGCTAGTCCCTCGTCCGGCTGAGAATTACCTTCTTTTGAACCCTTTAGCTGCCTGCCATGTTTAATTTGTGTGACAACCCATGACAGGGTACCCCAAAATATCCAGAACTGAAAAAATAAGTTTTATTTTTTTTACTTACTGAAACTCCTTCAAAGTCCTCTCCATGTGAATGAAGAGCAATGTTGTCCAAGGCCTGCAATGACTTTTCTTTGACTTCCTCCGCAGTACAAAAATGCTTTCCTTTGAGTTCTTTTTTTTATATGCGGGAACAAGAAAAAGTCGCACGGAGCAAAGATCAGGTGTCTTTTCCCCTCGTTTGAAATGCGAACACCACTCGTAGACCTGTGTTTTACTTAGAGCTTCCTCTTTAAAAGCAGTTTCAAGCATCACTACAGTTTCAGCAGCTGTTTTCCCTAAGAGAAGACAAAATTTAACACAGACTCGCTGTTCTTTATGATCACCCATCACGAAAATCGTAGAACACGTTCAATAAGCACCAAGAAAACTGACACGAAATGGCATTCAAACAATACAGAGCTACGGCACTTGGCAGACTGGCACAGAATATTCTAAGTGTGCCACACCTAGAGGTGAAATTTACAACTAAGTCAAAATTGAGCGCCAGATATTGACTCTGGATATTTTGAGTATTTCCTCATACATATATATACTTTGTAAATATATATATGAATAGGCCTGATCACAATCTGAATTTGGGTGGTTAAATATCAGATAACGCTTGCGGTTGGTCGGCCAATCGTTGGTTGGTTGGCTATGAGCTGCTTCTCACAAAGTGAGAGGACGTGGCAGATGTTTGCCGACTGGCAGACCATCCATAAGTGTTATCTGGTAGGTGACCACCCAAATATCAGATTGCGATCAGGCCTGTGAATGCAATACTTTGATCTACACCCTGTCAAGTAGGTGGACCAGCTGCTGTGGTGCTAACGTCTAAGGTTCAATCTCCGCAAGGGGAAGCAAAAGTGTGTACACCTGATGAGCCTGTTGAAACCAGGCATCCATCACATCCATCTCTTCCAGTTGGGGCCACAAAAAGTTCTCTAACATTTCAATGTAACGTTCTGAATTGATGGTGACCGTTGCTCCCCACTCCTCAAACAAATAAGGCCTACAATGCCAAATTCTGCAGTGGTGCACTAAACTGTAACACGCTTACTGTGCAGGGGTCTCTGATGAAATTCACAAGCCCAATAGTGAACGTTTTGCTTATTTACACACCCATTCAAATGGAAATGTGCCTCGTCGATGAACGGTTGGCAGAATGTCCGCCCACAACTCTCTACGGCTCTTCCAGTCTCTCTCAGTGAGTTCCTGCACTACCATGATTTTGTATGAATGGAAATTAAGGTCCTCATGAAAAATCAAAGACGTGTTGGAAATGCCTAAGGCAGAAGCGCGCTGAACATCTGGGAGACTGCAACATTGATGCCCTTACAGCTTGGATGTTTTCAGGCGTTCGTACAGTCCGAGGACGGCCTGGAGATTTTCTGTTCAATGTTGTACCCTTCTGTCTGAATTTAGCCACCCACTGAAGAATTGTTCTCCTATTTGGGACGTCACCGTTGGGAGGAATGCTGAAGTGCGTTGTGTAGTGATGATAGATTTGTTGTTTTTAAAGAACACTTCGACAGCGAAAGCACTGTGGGCACCGGACGAAGGCATGTGGCAGACTAAAAACTACAAGGGATCGCCTACCAAAGGAACCCTACCCTCTCGGCTGTCTCTACCTCACGCAATGACCTTGAGAAATGTGGGACTTAATTTGGGCTCACCCTGTAGATATAAAGAATGTGATAGTGTACCTGTTTTGACTAAATAGCCAAAATATTAAAAATGTTAATATTTAATAATTAACTGTGAGTTATACAATATTATTACTTTCTTTGTTAATATTTGCTTATTTTTATTATTATTAGTTAGACTTTACAATGAGCAGCCTTTGGTCAGCTTTGGCAAGTAGAAAATGATGAACATAACAGAAATAACAGAACAATAATAATTACAAGATAACAAAAAATATAAAATAAATACAAGCCAGAGGGAAACCCTGGCCATGACACAACACAGAGGCCTGGTCCTGTCCATCCAGCAGGCTTGGAGCTCATCCTGGGCACAGCAGCAGTTCCCAGTCAGCCTGACAGGAGACCCTTGGATTCAGTCGATATGGGTAGGCCTGTGAAGCCTTAGCGGAAGAAGATGACTTTCTGTCCAAGTTACCAAAGAACTAAGGAGTGTGCAGAACCCTCACGTTGTCCTCCATACATGGCAAACGAGCCACCAGACTTCTGGATTTAAGACCCTTCCCAACTCTGAGGGTGATCTTGAGTTGAGTGATAGTAGGAACACAAAGAGTAGAGTTCTTCTCATGACTGTCTTTTCGATTGGGCATGAGACTGATATGTGCCATGTCTACCTGTAACTCTTCTTATCTCACAGTGGCTTCTGTATGCAGCCTCTGAGATTTGAAAAGCCTGTTGCTAAAGATTGGGAAGTACTGTGGTCAAGAAAAAAAAAATCTATAAAATCTAATATAAAAATTAAAACCTTGCCTTCGTAATGCAGAAGACAGTTAGAAACCAGGAAAACAGGCTGAGCTGAAAGCCTTCCGAGAAGCTGAATGTCAGCTGTACTCCAGATGTGATTCGTGCAATTGGAGCAGAATTGAACACAATCAAGACGGCCGCACGCACTCCTCACGAGGCGAAAACCGCCGAAATCAACAATTCTTGTATATTATCATGAAAGGAAACAAACAACACACTTGATGCTGCCCAGCTGCTTGTCACCAATGCATATTGTTTGGCCACGCAGCGAATGGCGCGTTAAGAGATTGAAAGTCATCGGCTTGCCTTGTTTGTGATTGGGGTCCCGTTCCTCTTTGGTGATGGTGGGGCTTGGCAGAACTGAATGACTTGTTTCATTGGATGGTGGTGCAGCGTGATAAGTCATCCTGGTGCTCATTGGCACGCAGACAGTAGGATGTAAGGCATCGGCGTAAGAGCAGCATGAATCACCCACCCCATAATTTGGTGAACAAGTTGTTGACAGCTGCGCTCTCAAATGACAGCTTTCACGAACCATAGTCACCAAAGTGTCACTGGAGGATACTGCTGTCACAATTGACAGGCATGTAAAAATAAAAAATAAATACAATTAGTTTGTAACAAAACAGCCTGCTGAATCAAAAAGATTTTCACAGTGAAAGAGAGGAAGGACATTAGAAATTAAATACAAATGGAGGGCCTTCTAATTAAATCCATATGGCACTGGTTTGCACACCTCTTTTTCAACATAGATAAATATGAGTGCCTGCCTAACATAAACTAGCTAATAAAGAGCAAATACACCACAGGGCTCTAAAAAGAGAAAAGGCAAGCAGCCTCAAACAAAGAAACGAGGGCATCAACATGACAAAAAAAAAGAAATCAGAAACAAATAATGTGCCGAGATGAAATAACTGCTGTCAGAAATATACACAAAGCAATTTGGTTCATACAATACAGATCAGAAGAGCCGATGGTCGTCTTTTACTGTACCACAAAGAGCTTGCTGAGAATGTTTGAGCAGGTGAGGGACAACAGAAAGTGACCAGGAAATGGAGGGAAGGAATTGAGTTGGACAGAATCTTTAGTATAAGCAGTATAAGCAAGAGTCAGCAAACCAAAAGCTGACGTCAGCACCAAACAGGAAAACCAAAGCCGCCTTTCAAAAGGTGAGCTGCAAAGTCCTGAAACTAACATACAATAAATAATATGCTGTTTGTTATTATTATTATTATTATTATTATTATTATTATTATTATTATTATTATTATTATTATTATTATTATTATTTGTTTTTAGATAGATAGATAGATAGATAGATAGATAGACAGATAGATAGATGAAAGACACTATATAATAGATAGATAGATAGATAGATAGATAGATAGATAGATAGATAGATAGATAGATAGATAGATAAGGGCACTATATAATAGATAGATAGATAGATAGATAGATAGATAGATAGATAGATAGATAGATAGATAGATAGATAGATAGAAGGCACTATATAATAGATAGATAGATAGATAGATAGATAGATAGATAGATAGATAGATAGATAGATGAAAGATAGATAGATAGATAGATAGATACTAGATAGATAGATAGATAGATAGATAGATAGATAGATAGATAGATAGATAGATAGTGTAAAATCAAAAACAATCATAAAGAGTTGCAGAACCCACAGGTAAACCTCATATAATTGAAAACAAAATGAGAAGAATAAACGAATTAAGAAAGAAAGAAATGTCTTCATAGACGTGGGTCTCAAGAGCTACTGCTCCAAGATGGAGACACTTCTGATTAAGTGCAGGCCAGGCACGAAGGGGTTGGCAAGGCTGTCAATCATCCAGTCTGTAGAGGGAGGAAGGAAAGAGGTATTAGTATACAGCGCCCCGCTTGTGGATGGGTGCAGAATCACCACCACCAGAGCCTTTAAACTGTCCCCAAGGTGTACACGTGTGAGAACAGATAGATGTAAATTCACGACAGACAGATAGATTGAGGGGTTAAAATGAAAAATGGCATTGATAGATAGATAGATAGATAGATAGATAGATAGATAGATAGATAGATAGATAGATAGATAGATAGATAGATAGATAGATAGATATGAAAGGCACTATATGATAGATAGATAGATAGATAGATAGATAGATAGATAGATAGATAGATAGATAGATAGATAGATAGATAGATAAGTTGTTCCCAAGGTGATATTAAAACTTTACAGAAGCTGAAGAAAAATATAAATATTATAGCAAAGAACACAAATGCTTCCAGACTGAATAAGAGAGCTGCTACCATCTTATATGATGCTAGTAGTTGGCTGTAAGTTGTGGTCAGTTCTGCCCAGTTGTGCCACAGGTTTATATTTAAAGGCATTAACATTTGGAGAGAGCAGCCCCAGCTCATTGTGCCCACAAATGGAAAATGCCAACAGAATTTTGTTCCTTCCAAAGTTCCGCTGATAGTAGTTTACCAGCATTCAATGGTCAGAATGATTCATCATTAGATTGTTGGTAACAGAATTAATAAACTTTAACCAGGATGATTTAAGTTGTCTCCGTAGGTACTGCCGAGGATAAATTCAGACAGTATTTCAATGTTTGGATTACACATTTTAGTTCTAATTATAGTGTGCTCACTTCTTAACATATGGATGTCCAGTTCCCTTCCTGTCTTTTCTACTCTGTCTAATCATATTGAATGAAACCCATCCAGCAAATAAATGGCAAATAAAATAAGAACTTCTAGGTGGTTCTCCACAGTACCCAAAATGCCACATCAGCTGAACTAGTTGTGATCGTTCCTTCAAGTTATTTAAAAGTGATCAGACATTCCTCATTATATGGAGGCAGGCCAGATCAGAATGTTCTCCACCTTACTTTTATCCTTACTCCAGATCTTCACTCTTTCATGCTAGGATAAGCTGCTCCTCTGATAAGGTGTAACGGAGCTCCTTAGGTGGCGGTGATCGCAGGGGTGCCAGCTGACTACGGGGGAGTTTAATTCATCCCACTTTGCATTCCCAGAGTCTCTGACACTCTCAGTAGCTGCACAGGTAAGGTGGTCTTCAGATCCTCTGCGTGCCCCCCGTGACATTGTTCACATTCACATCTGGTCCGAAGGCAGTCGTGACGAACCAAAACTCGGCTCTGCGATGACAGCAGCGTATCTGTGATTTAAAAATCATTTTATACATTTACAGTGATGAGCCAAATGCCATATCACATCTAATCTTAACGATTAGTAATTAATTAATGTCTAAAAAGAGAGCTTCTGTAAGAAGGCTGATGCCAGCATGGCGTCCAGAGGTAGATTATTTGTTTTTTTTTTTTATTTCACTGGCATGCCTTCATGGCATCGTTTTGAGTTTCCATCATTTGTGTAGTAATTAAGTACAAAGCTCAGTGCTAGTCTTGCGATCAACAGAGGCACAGCTTATTACTTCATCATTTCTGAGACTATTTCAGGGACAGCTACTGCACTGTATGTTACACTTAGCCTCCAAGATTGTGGAATAAAAATATCTTAAACCTCCAAAATCTAAATCGGGATTCGGGGAAAGGATATTTAGGTAGTCAGGAACTTACAGCAATGTGGCTTTTTCTTTTTTGACTTTGACATTTTTTGTGTTTTTGTCTTTTATGATTGGATTTCTCTCTTCTCTTATCTGTCCAGCCCAGACTTTTAACTCTCTTCTGATTTTTTCTGTAAGCCTCATCTCGTACTCCATGTTCACACCTGTTTTGTCTTCACATTTTTATCTTCTTACCAGAGTTCCTCCCTGGCTCGTGTTAAAAGTGCTTCATTTAATCTTCTCAGTTTGTTTTATTTTTTGTTGTTCTCTTATATCAGTATTTGTTTAATTATGTATCACCTGTTAATTTTATTTAGTTATTATTCAGTTTTCATATATGCTTGTAACGGCCGACTGGCAATGACACAACCATGACCAGTGACATGACTAAACTGAGGACTCTCTAGATAATAACAAGCTGTACCCCTTACAAACAGTCTTCCTCCCCTATCGACAAAGTAACAGGCAATGCAAATCATTGTGTAAAATTCTGTGCAGATATATTGAAATGTGCAACTAATATACATACATTGTGGACGATCAGCCTCGGCACAGACAGGCAGACACCAATGGTTCAAAACCCCCAACACGTTTATTTACACTATGTACAAATAATCAGTCCGCACACAACCCAGTGCCCCTGCACCACACACCCTCAAGTCCAGGCTTCTCCAAAGTCCTGTCTTTACCGCCTCCACTCCTCTCCTCTGAGCTTCGTCCTCTTCCACCCGACTCCAGCTGATGACTGGTGGGAGGCGGCTCATTTTATCTCCACCCGGACGTGCTCCAGGTGCCTCCTGATGAGCTTCCTGCACCACTTCCTGGTGTGGCGGAAATGCCGTATGAGCACCCGGAAGCACTCCGTGTGTCCTTGGCAATACTTCCACCAGCCAGAGACAGACACTCAATAATATATATATATATATATATATATATATATATATATATATATATATATATATATATATTGTGGTAAGTTCTGCCCAGACGCAAACAGGCAGGCACAGAATGTTCCAAAATACACAGAGTTTAATTAGAAAGTCCTGCACACAACACAGTGCCTATGCACCACACATCCTTTTCCAGTTCAGTTCTCTCCCTTCCGAACTTCTCGTGCCGCCTTTCCACCTGTCCTCCCAAGCATTGCCTTCTTCTTCCTGACTCTGGCTCTTCTACTCGAGGGAGAGGGCCTCTTTTATAGTCGCCCGGATGTGCTCCAGGTGCTATGTGATGGTCTTCCGGTGGCACTTCCTGGTGTGGCAGAAGTGCCGCATGAGCACCCAGAACCACTCCGGGTGTCCCTGGAATTCCTTCCAGCAGCACTTCTGGATGTGGCGGAAGTGTTGACATCCAGGGCTCTCCAATGCTCCAGGTTCCCCCACTGTGGTGGCCACGGGCCCCAATAGGGTTGAGCTTCCATGCTCGGTTCCGATGGCCCCCATACCAACCAGAGAGGCTGCCCTCTCGTGGTCCAGGGGAGGTATCCGCCACAATATATATACATATACATGATTCCCCCAAAGACACCAGTGAAAGACGATATATATATATATATATATATCCATCCATTTTCCAACCTGCTGAATCCCAGGGGGAAACACAGGGTCGGGGGGTCTGCTGGAGCCAATCCCAGCCAACACAGGGCACAAGGCAGGAAACAATACAGGCAGGGTGCCAACCCACCGCATCTATCTATCTATCTATCTATCTATCTATCTATCTATCTATCTATCTATCTATTATATAGTGCCTTTCATCTATCTATCTATCTATCTATCTATCTATCTATCTATCTATCTATCTATCTATCTATCTATCTATTATATAGTGCCTTTCTTCTATCTATCTATCTATCTATCTATCTATCTATCTATCTATCTATCTATCTATCTATCTATCTATCTATCTATCTATTATATAGTGCCTTTCATCTATCTATTATATAGTGCCTTTCATCTATCTATCTATCTATCTATCTATCTATCTATCTATCTATCTAGCCATTTATCCCGGTCAATACCCCCAGGCCACCAGGTGGAGCCCTCCTTGCAGTATGGAGGTCCCCAGAAGACCAGCAGGGCATCATGGACAATGTAGTTTTTATGCACAGCCCTGCTGGATGCCATGGGAGCCACTAGGGGACGCTGCAGGGAGGAATAATGGATATTTTCCCTATGCCCCAGAAGCACACGTGGACAAGAGGAATGGCGTGATTCCAGGGTGAAGAAAAGAACTTGTACCTGACCCGGAAGTGATTGAGAGTCACATGGACTGGGGGTTGGGAACACTTCCGGGTCAGGAGATACAAAAGGACTGTGGGAGCTCCCAGACGGTGAGCTGAGCTGGGTGGAAGGGTGGCAACGCGTCTGGGAGTGGAGGATTGTTTATTGTTAGTAATTGTGATTATTTATGAGTATTGCGGAGTAGAGGGTGCTTTGTGCATTGTGGAAGATTAATAAAGTCAATTTGAGGACTTTTACCTGGTGTTTGGAGTTGTGGACAGGGGTTCAAGGGAGCGAGAGCACCCCCTATCTACCACAATATATATATATATATATATATATATATATATATATATATATATATATATATATATATATCCTATTTGTCACGAGCACACAAATTTACAGCAATTAAAAAAAAAATACAAAGCCCTCCCTTACCCCTAAACAATAAATGAATATAACATGAAAAACACAGAGCACAGATCAAAAAAAATGCAGTAGAAGTGGATGTACTGTAGTAAACTGAGTCCAAAGTTATTAAAGTCCTGAATTAAATGAAATACTAGCTGATATGATATTTTGCTCCTTCCCAAAATAATTCATAACAATTTCACCGTGCAAGTCCACGGCAATGGTTGAATGAAATCCAAACCCCAGGGTTTCTCCGCACTGGCTGACGTGATGATGTTCCAGATAATGAAAAAGCAAACAGTAAAGTTGCACACTGAACGTTAAGTGATGATTTGGAAAATGAATGCGAAAAATGACTCCTTGTTCCTCTCGATCTTCTTGCTCTCCTCTGAACAAATAACAAATATCCCGGATATAATGATTGTGCTGCGGTGGGCTGGCGCCCTGCCCAGGGTTTGTTTCCTGCCTCGTGCCCTGTGTAGGCTGGGATTGGCTCCAGCAGACCCCTGTGTCCCTGTAGTTATCATATAGCGGGTTGGATAATGGATGGATGGATGGATGAATGGATAATGGTTGTGGAAACAGGAAGTACCAGTCCCTGCATCATCTTAGCCCCGTTTGTTGTCCAGGGACAACATTTACATATACACACATATGGTAGTAAGTGGGATGATGTAAAAAAAAACAAAATTGCGACTCAGCACAACACACAAAATATCCACAATTGTGTTGCCTCGTAACATGTTGTGCAGTTCTTTTATTCTCCTTCTATTTTGTGAGTGGATCCTGACAAGGCAGGGCCAACTGTCCGTCACTGTTAAGGGTCCTCCCCCAGCCATATAAGGTCAGGCTAGCAGTATATGAAAGTGGAAGGCCTGATGACACGTAGTGCATGACCTGAAATTCTCCTATTAGGAAAAACAATATTAGCTACCTTGAAATGCTGGCACATGTATTGAATTGCATTCATACGCACAATAGCATGTGTCGAATCGCATACACAGTTTGGTTGAAGATGAATGCACACCCAAATCAAGCCAACTGTTTATTTTTACATTTGTATACATTGTCATGTCTGCCGTGTCTGTGAAAACACTGCATGTGAGCCACATTCATTTGAGGATTTCTCTGTCCTGTCCTCAACTTGCGGTTTCTAAGTACCATAAGTCCCAAACATTTCTCAAAATACCCCTGGGGTCACCATCAAACCCCAGCTAGTCACAAAAAGGGGAAAATGTAGAAACTTCCTTCCATCCATTTCCTAACCTGCTGAATCCGAATACAGTGTCACGGGGGTCTGCTGGAGCTAAACCCAGCCAACACAGGGCACAAGGCAGGAACCAATCCTGGGCAGGGTGCCAACCCACCGCAGGACACACACAAACACACCAAGCACACACCAGGGCCAATTTAGAATTGCCAATCCACCTAACCTGCATGTCTTTGGACTGTGGGAGGAAACCGGAGCGCCCGGAGGAAACCCATGCAGATACGGGGAGAACATGCAAACTCCACGCAGGGAGGACCCGGGAAGCGAACCCGGGTCTCCTAACTGCAAGGCAGCAGCGCTACCACTGCACTACCGTGCCGCCCATATGTAGAAACTTTATAAATAGAAATATTTTTATACAAGGAAAAGGAGTCCTAAAAGTCCCAGTACACAATACAAAAAATTGTCCAAAAAACGAAAATAGAACAAAGGGGTTAAAATGCAGAAAAACCACCGAAAGCATTGTTTGCCACAGCTCTGTGATGTTAAACTGGCCTCACAAAGCATCATGGGGCACTGAGAAAAAATATTTATCTAAGTTGATCTTATGGCGAATATTCAGGGAAAAATTTCAAGACAACACTTGGGGGATCTGTTAGGGCAGATTTCCATTAGCATGTGCTTTGGGTGTGTATGTGTGTGTGTTTGCCCTGCGATGGACTGGCGCTCTGTCACAGGTTTGTTAATGCCTTGCTCCCTATGCCAGCTGGGATAGGCTCCAGTAGACACGCCGTGACTCTTTTCAGGGCTAAGCAGGTTAGAAAATGACTGACTGCTGTAGTTGTACTTAATATCATTAAATATAAAAGTGTTTCCATCTCCATGGAAGTGGACCTTTATAGGACAACAGTTGTGACCTTCAGCGCATGGCGAGGTTGTAAACCGTAGAGCAGATCTCAGCTCGTTTGAGCATTCTTAATGAGTGCCTGTCATGGCAGTTTCCATCACTATGACATTCAAGACACATTTCAAGGAAGACAGGAGTCAAAGCTCCCAAGAACGGCTCCAGGCCATTGCAGAATCTGTGCCAAGGTGGCCGGATGTTGTCCTGATATCTCAAGGCCTCTCAGTTCACACTACCATTTCCTTAGTTTTGTCAGTTACATTTATATAATGTGTGTGTGTGTGTTTTCGTGATAAGACCTCCACCCTTCCAGTGCTTGATAAGTGAGGTGGCAGCGCTTCCCGTCTTCCTACCACTTAAAGCCGAGCTTGCAGCCGCGCCACAACTGGATGGGATCCTGAATAAGAATCAGAGAGATTGCGTAAGAGGACAGGTGCACCGGAGGATCAGTGCTGTTTAATGACCCTAATGAAGGACTAGAGGAGAAGGAGGGGACTGAAAGCCTTGAGGTTTTGTTTCCTTTTGCTTTTTATTGGCCCACTCTATCTTGCTGTGCATGTACCTTGAGACTTGCCCGTCTTTTGTATTTTTCTCAATAGGCCCATTGAGGCTAATCAGCTTTATCTGCCGCTTTATGGTTTATTTGCCGTCTCTCTAAACCGTCAGTTGGAGTCTGGGACTTACACAAACAGCGGCTAGGCCATTGATGTGGTTCCCACCAGCTAAATCCCGTAACAGGTTGCTGTTTGTCTACCACGTTATAGCTGGCATTAAACTGCCCACACTTTGCTGTTGGCACCTCCTTTGAGCAGAAGGTGTGGCCAAAGACAAAAAAAAAAACAAGGTAGGCTTTTAATGTGACTTGCATTTCATCTAAGCTGGACTTTCCCGTTTGCACAGTCACACTGAGTAAATGCCGTCGTAAATCGTGCGCCATACCCGGGAGTAGTAAAGTGTCCAATTATTCTGGAGGCTGACTGCCTCCATGGGTTCCATTGAAAGGATCTGCAGTAAAACAAAAATGCACTTTTTAAACCACGTTTATAAAAAAAGGTCTGACTGTGTTAATAGGAAAAGGAGTGATTGGTCAAATATACAACAACGTCTAATTTGAAAAAAATACATTTTAAACTCATTAGGGCATTAGTAAACTGCATGATGTTCACAGCAGAAAATATAACAGCAGCCCTTCTTAAAGGAAGCCTAACATCACAGGGCTTGATGATGACAGTTAACACCTGAATGATGGTTGTCACCAAAGCCACCTTTTTGTAACTGGTGAAGCCCCATCCATCCATCCATCCATCATGAGACCCACTTAAGCTTTACAAAATTAAAAATAAGACAATCTTCTTCTTCTTTTGGCTGCTCATGTTAGGGGTTGCCACAGCAGATCATCTTCTTCCATATCTTCCTGTCCTCTCCATCTTGCTCTGTTACACCCATCACCTGCATGTCCTCTCTCACCACACCCATAAACCTTCTCTTAGGCCTTCCTCTTTTTCTCTTCCCTGCCAGCTCTATCCTTAGCATCCTTCTCCCAATATACTCATCATCTCTCCTCTGCACATGTCCAAACCAACGTAATCTCGCCTCTCTTACTTTGTCTCCAGACCGTCCAACCTGAGCTGACCCTCTAATGCATTTGTTCTTAATGCTATCCGTCCTCATCACACCCAATGCAAATCTTAGCATCTTTAACTTCTTTAACTTTAATCTTCCACCTCCAGCTCTGTCTCCTGCTTTCTGGTCAGTCCCACCGTCTCCAGCTCATATAACATAGCTGGTCTCTCACTACCGTCCTGTAGACCTTCCCTTTCACTCTTGCTGATACCCGTCTGTCACAATTCACTCCTGACACTCTTCTCCACCCATTCCACCCTGCCTGCACTCTCTTCTTCACCTCTCTTCCACAATCCCCATTACTCTGTCCTGTTGATCCCAAGTATTTAAACTCCTCCTCCTTCACCAACTCTACTCCTTGCATCCTCACCATTCAACTGACCTCCCTCTCATTCACAAACATGTATTCTGTTTGTTTCTCCTGACCTTTATTCCTCCCCTCTCTAAAGGATATCTCCACCACTCCAGGGTCTCCTCAACCTGCTCCCTACTACAGATCACAATGTCATCAGCAAACATCACAGTCCACAGGGACTCCTGACTAATCTCATCTGTCAACCTGTCCATCACCATTGCAAATAAGAAAGGGCTCAGAGCCGATCCCTGATGTAATCCCACCTGCACTTTGAATTCATCCATCACTCCTACCGCAGACCTAACTACTGTCACACTTCCCTCGTACATATCCTATACAACTCTTACATACTTCTCTGCCACTCCCGACTCCCTCATACAATATCACAACTCCTCTCGAGGCACCCTGTCATATGCTTTCACCAGGTCCTCAAAGACGCAATGCGTCTCGTTCTGGCCTTCTCTAAACTTCTCCATCAACATCCTCAGAGCAAACATCACATCTGTGGTGCTCTTTCTTGGCATTTCTTGAAACCAAACTGCTGCTTACTAATCATCACTTCCCTTCTTAACTGAGTTTCCACTGACAAAGAAAATGACAACATAAACTTTCCTGAATAATCTGGAAGAGGACCACCTTACTCCATCATGAGCTGGCATAACAGAAGGAACAGGAATCACAATTCAGCCCTGCAAAGCATAACGGCTATTTACCTGAATTCTGCCATTGATATCAAGGCAAGTAATTATCATTACTTTAACGTGGCTTTCTCTTAGCTTCATTTTAGTTTAATCCTGATTCTCTGTATATGCATTTAATTATCAATATCATTCCTGGTGGCTCCGTAATCCATACTAACCCTGCACAATTATCACTCTGGTTTTGGATTGTTTTGATAAATGCACAATTCACTTTTTACACCTGCCCTTTGCTGTATGTGTGTGTGCGTCCTCATTTGCCCGACTCATCTCAGGTTTGACTATCGACAATTCGAGTTCAACCAGGAGCGTGGAGCTAATCCGTACCATCGCATACCAGGGTAGCAAAACTATGTAGCGATGAACATCTGCGGATCGAACCCCACCTATGTTAGTGGCTCTACCTTGGTGCTTGTCAAGGGCTATCTGCTGGGGGCTCTGCAACCCTAAACTTGGCTAAGCGGCTCTGAGATTGTCACCGTCATCTTAACACCATAAGTGTCATCCGCTTACAATTTTGGCTTCTCACTCTTTTCTCCTTCCAGGCTGGACGTTGTCTTGCATCATCATTGGACATGAGCTAAAAGTTAAACTATGCAGAATGGACGTTTCAAATGTTGTGGGGCACATAAGAATATAACAATTGGACAAACACAGAGAGCAACAAACAGTCCGAATCAGGCAGGGGATCCCAAAAAGTGGGAGGTAAGTCTTTTGTGAGCCGACGTCCACTCTACTCCAGGATACGTATGGAAAATAAGAAGTGACAAGAAGTCCTAAAGATGTTGCTGTTCAGAGGCCTTGCAGACAGGGATTCCCATTTTCACGCACATTCGGGACCCGTGATTTTCATGAGACTCCCTGCTGATGGCTCGAATGTCCTTTTCACATCAAGTGTGCGTATCGGCCATGTCATTTCTATTACCTTAGCACAGAAAACACACTCACAGTCATCGGCCCCTGCACCGTCCCCTGGTTGCACATTTTTCCGCATGATTTCTCATCACTTGCTTGCATTCTGGTTGTCAGGGAATCACATTTATTTATTAGCACTGTCCTCTAACCCCCCACCCTCCTCAAGCCCCCACTGCTGCCACCCCAATCCAAATATAATAAAGCCTTCTTTCAGTTTAGCAACCGAGCAAAGTGAGCATGGAAAAAATGATTTAATGGACTCAAGCCTGCCTGACATTCAATTCCAAATTCTTTGTTTCCAAAGTTTGTAAACAAACACTAACTGCATCAGTGAGCTCAAACTCAGAAGGTCCCCATCGCGAGAAAAGCAAGAAAATGGTGCCATAGAGCGAAAGGAGGGGACGGACGCGTCAGGGAGACTCGATTAGGGCAGCCAGTGGAGGCAAAGCCTTTAAAAAGTGTTCACCCCCTCGGGAGATTATACAACGTTGACTATCAGTGGATTTGACACCTGATCAACAGAACTGGACTGTTTCATACCAAAGTGAAAACAGATTTCTGAAAAATGGTCTAAAATCAAAAACAGAAAATAAGTGACCACATAAGTATTCATCCGCTTCAAGTCAGCTCTTAGAAGGAGCACCAGCCATGGGATGAGACGTGACATACAAGTCCGCCAGGAGAACCAAGGAATTGCTGACTAACTCTCACCACACACCCGGTCACAGTTCAGGGAGTGCATGTAGTGGTGGTCCACGTCTACAAGTACTTGAGGGTCCACATCAATGACAAGCTGGACCTTTCTTGTGACACTGAGGAGCCATACAAGAAAGGGCAGAGCAGGCTCTTCTTCCTTAGGAGTCTGCGTTTATTTAATGAGGGAAGTGACATCCTTCACATCTTCTATCACTCTGTGATGGTGAGTGTGTAGTGTGCTGGGCTGGTAACATCACTTCAGGAGAGGAACACCGAATCAACAAGACAATTAAAAGGGCAGGATCAGCTATGGGACGCATTCAGGACCCCAGGAGGTTGTAGCAAAAGAAAAAAGGCAGACAAAGCTGAGTGCCATTATGAACAACGCTGCACATCCTCTCTATGACACACCAACATGGAGGACTTTCAGCCAACAAATTTTTCAGCAAACTAGTACACCTGTATAGTGAGTCACTGGGACGGGGACTGCCAAGACAGAAGTTTCTTTTTTTATTTATTTTTTTTATTCTGGTGTATGTCCAGGCCAGTGTGTGTGTGTTTATTTATTTAAAGAACATATGTTAAAAGCCAAATTCTCCCCTGTAAATCTACTATATAGTACCTTTTCTATCCATCTATTGTCACATACGTTCACACAGGGGACACCTGAAAGCCTCTATAGCGACTGTAATTCTACCGCCTCACCAGGTGTTGGCGCTGTGACCTAATGCCTGCAGGTCGAGTGACTGATGGCCATAACACCAATAACATCACTTCTGGTGCCCGTCCACTTGGACCTGCCACTACCTGCCTGGAAGACTGAAAACCAGAAGCTCCATCATCTTGGCCAGTTCTGTTCTGAATTCAAGTTTAAAAAGATCTCTTCACAATTATTGCATGTTTTTGGTTTTGTTTTTTTACATTTTCTTGCTTTCAATATGGAGTTACCAGACTGGCATCTTTATCATTGTGGATGGTTCTGACATGTTTTATCTATCTATCTATCTATCTATCTATCTATCTATCTATCTATCTATCTATCTATCTATCTATCTATTATATAGTGCCTTTCCTTTCATATCTATCTATCTATCTATCTATCTATCTATCTATCTATCTATCTATCTATCTATCTATCTATCTATCTATCTATCTATCTATCTATCTATCTGGTAAACAGGTGGCTTCTTTTCACCTGCACTTCACAGTATGCGGTGTACCTGAGGCTAAGCACATTTGGACATGGCCAGTACTTCAATGGGAGGCCAACCAGAAAAGCATGAGATACTGCCAGAACAGGTGTTGATGAGCCCATCAGGGATGCTTAACTTGTGGTCTGTGTGGATCCCAATGCCCCAGTGAAGATGCTCTTCTTAAAAAATGAGATCTTGACCTTCAGATGAGATGTAAAACCAAGGCCTTTACACTTTGACTACTCTGTGGAACTGCTATTAAAGTTTTGTTGTTCTCTGTACAATACAATATATGGAGTGGACCCACCAAAACATTTTCTGACTTTGTATCTCTTTTACACTACCCAAATCTAGGTATACAAAGATTCTGGAGACTTATAAAGAAGAATTTAAGCTGGAATTGCTGCTATAGGGACTGCTGCAATGTACTGAATTAAGGGTCTGAATACTTAAAGCAAATGAGAGATTTCAGCTTTTGATTTTTTATAAATTTGCAAGACTTTCTGAGAAAGAATTGATCACTTTGTCATTCTGGGTTATTTAGTGCAGCTTGATGGGCAAATATTGCAAATCAGATAGATAGATAGATAGATCCCAGTCTACCAGGTGAGGTCCTCTTTAATTCAGTTAGAACATTGATGAGCAGCAGGGATGGACTATTCTTTGCTTGGCCACCTCCCCTTAGATCAGCTTGCGCCGGGTACACCTGCCAAGAGTGCACTTCTCAGGCCGTGTCCTGTAAGACTAAGGATCATTGAGGCACACAAGTCTCCCCACCATGCCAGGACCACAGTCCTATGAAGGTGTTTTTATTTTATTAGACCCATCTGTCTTTCAGTCCTAGAATGAGCTGGCTGGGCCTGCAGATGGGCATTGGGACAGAGTGAGTGCGGAGTCCAATTTGGGCCATCTGTGTTATTCCCCAGTTGGCCACGGATCTGATGCTTGGCTGCCTGTATGTGGACTCACTTTATTGGGTATTTTATAGCCGAGGCCTGACTCATTTGGACTCGGGCTGGCTATCCATCAAAGCGGCAGTAATGAGACTCCAGCCCGTCAACGGGAAGGGCAGACAGTGGGCCATTGCGAGACCACGAGAGGGAGTGAAGTTACACAGAGCCTAAATTATTCTCAACATCTTTCACGGCGTCTTACGATTCCAGAAAAAGGACGGCAGTTGTTCAAATGTATTGTTGGGCGTTCTGCAACACTTAAAGCCATTCATGTCTGGCGTCCGCGGTACTTTCAGGTTTAATGTGCTAATAAAGTTGAAATTCTCAAAAAGAGCTTGCTGGCCACTTCTCAAGACATGGCCCCTCCAGTCGATTGGGCCTGTCTGAGTTTCTTGGCCAAAGATTATATGTGAAAAGTGAATAAAAAGGAAAAAAATGGAAGATATGGATGTGCTCATTAGTACAGGCACTATATAAAATGATGACAAGTCCCACTGGAATTGGTTTTTCTTGCAGGCCACCCTGAAGGATCATTTAACTCATGATAAGCTGGTCCTGAGGTGAAAAAATGGTGGTGAGCATGTGAGTGTGTCCTGTCAGTACCTGGAGTCTTGTCCATGGATGGTTCTGACCAGTTTTATCTATCTATCTATCTATCTATCTATCTATCTATCTATCTATCTATCTATCTATCTATCTATCTATCTATCTATCTATCTATCTATCTATCTATGTTATATAGTGCCTTTTCTATCTATCTATCTATCTATCTATCTATGTAATTTTCCATTTTAACCCCTCAATCTATGTTCAATGCCCCTTATTAACAAAGCTTTCAGAAAGATGTACACATATATTTTAAGACAAAAACTGAAATCTCTCAGTCATATAAGCATTAAGACTATTGGTTGTGGCAATCCAACTTGTAGTTATCTGCTCCTTTTTGCTTCAGTTCACCTTCAGATGTTTCCAGAACATTTGACTGGAGTCCTCCTGTGGCCATTTAAATTGATTGGACATTGTTTAGAGAGGCACAAGTGTACTTGTGTCTATAAGGGCCCACAATTCACCCTGCATGTCAGGATGAAAAACGTGCCATGAAGTCCAAGGTACTGTCTGTAGACCTCCACAATCAAATTATGATGGCACTTGCTGTGGAAGGCGCTCTGTCAAATTGGGGTTAACTGGGTAACAGACTGTATTTAGTGCCATCCATCTTTCCTTTAATCCTGACCAGTTTTCTTGTCCCCATAGTATGCTGCCACCACCTCCATGCTTCACTGTGGAAGCTCTTGTTCTCGGGATGAAAAGAAGTGTTGGGTTTGCAAAAACATGGTGTTTCCCACAATGGCCAAAAAAGTTACATTTTCGTCTAATCTTACCAAAGAGCCATTCTTCTATATGTTTGTGGAGTCCGCCACATGCTGTTCGGCAAACTCCAAACACATCTTCATATTTTTTCTTTAAGCAATGGCTTTTTTTCTGGCCACTTTTCCATAAAGGAGTGTACAGCTTAAAGTCGTCCAATGGACAGAAACTCCCATCTAAGGTGTGGACCTTTGCAGCTCCTTCAGTGTTATCTTTGGTGATGACTCTGATTTATGCTCTCCTTGTCCGTTCTGTGAGTTTTGGTGGGCTGGCTTCTCTTGTCAGGCTGGTACTGGTGCTGTATTCTTTCCATTTTTTTATAATGGATTCAACGGTGCTCTGTGGGACACTCTAAGTTTGGCATATTTTTTTATAACCCAACCCTGATCTGTACTTCTCCACCACTTTGTCTCTGACCTGTTTGGAGGGCTCCTTGCTCTTTGAGTTGCTTGCTTAATGATGTTGCAGAGTCAGGGGCCTTTCAGAGAATAGACATCATGTGACAGGTCATGTGACACACTGATTACACACAGCAGCTAATTGTGTATCTTCTGAAGTTAATTGGTTGGGCCACATTTTATACAGGAGTTTCATAGCAAAAGGGATGAATATACATGCACTCACAACCTTTCAGTTTTTCCTTGTTCTATATATATATATATATATATATATATATATATATATATATATATATATATATATATATATATATATATATATATATATATATATATATATATGTGGAGGACTGCCGGCTTCGTGCTCCAGCCCTCACCCCCAGGCCGCTAGGAGGAGCTCTCCCGACAGCAGGATCGTGCCCCAAGTTCCAGCAGGGCCTCATGGACTATGTAGTGTTTATACACAGCCCTGCTGGATACCTTGGGGGCCACCGGGAGTCGCTGTGGGGGGAATCGTGGGTTCTTGTGTACCCTATAACCCGGGAGTACGTCACGGTCACGTGACAGGAAGGAACAACGTGCTCCCGGGTTGAAGAAAAGGACTGTTTACCCTGACCCGGAAGGAATAAGGGACTGTGGACTGATTGGGCAGGAACACCTCCGGGTCAGGGGCTATAAAAGGATGATGGGCCAGTCCAGACACTGAGCTGAGCTGGGAGGTAGGAGGGCGAAGTGTCTGGGCGAGGAGGAGAGAGGATTATTGTGTTTATTTAGTTTGAGTAGTGTGGAGGGTGCTTTGTGCACGTTATCATTTAATAAAGAAATCTTGGACTTTTATCCGGTGTCTAGCATGGTACCTGAGGGTTCAAGGGAGCACTAGCGCCCCCTACTGCCACAATATATATATATATATATATATATATATATTGTATATATATATATATATATATATCTATACTCAAAAAAAGAAACGTCCCTTTTTCAGGACTGTGTATTTCAACAATAATGTTTTAAAAATCCAAATAACTTTCCAGATCTTCATTGTAAAGGGTTTAAACAATGTTTTCCATGCATGTTCAATTAACCCTAATCAATTAATTAACATGCACCTGTGGAATGGTCGTTAAGACCTTAACAGCTTACAGAAAGTAGGCATTTAAGGACTCAGTTCTAAAAACGCAGGGCACTAAAGAGACTTGTCTACCGACTGTGAAAGATGCCCAGGGTCCCTGCTCATCTGCGTGAACGTGCATTAGGCAGGGAGGCATGAGGACTGCTGATGTGGTGAGGGCAATAAATTGCCATGTCCGCACTGTGAGATGCCTAAGACAGCGCTACAGGGAGACAGGAAGGACAGCTGATCATCCTCGCAGTGGAAGACCACGTGTAACAACACCTGCACAGGATCGGTACATCCGAATATCACACCTGCGTGACAGGTACAGGATGGCCACAACAACTGCCCGAGTCACACCAGGAACACACAATCCCTCCATCAGTGCTCAGACTGTCCGCCATATGCTGAGAGAGGCTGGACTGAGGGCTTGTAGGCCTGTTGTAAGGCAGGTCCTTACCAGACATCACCAGCAACAACGCCGCCTATGGGCACAAACCCATCTTCGCTGGACCAGTCAGGAGTGGCAAAAAGTGATCTTCACTGATGAGTCACAGTTTTGTCTCACCAGGGGTGATGGACGGATTCGTGTTTATCGTCGAAGGAATTGAGCACGTCTGGGACCTGTTGGATCGCAGGGTGAGGGCTAGGGCCATTCCCCCCAGAAATGTCCAGGAACTTGCAGGTGCCTTGGTGGAAGAGTGGGGTAACATCTCACAGCAAGAACTGACAGATCTGGTCCAGTCCATGAGGAGGAGATGCACTGCAGTACTTCAAGCAGCTGGTGGCCACACCACATACTGACTGGTACTTTTGATTTTGAGCCTCCCTTCATTCAGGGACACATTGTGAAACATTTTTAGTTTATGTCTTATGGTGTTGACTCTTTTAGTGTTCATACAAATATTTACACATTAAGTTTACTGAAAGTAAAAACAGTTGAAAGTCAGAGGACGTTTCTTTTTTTGCTGAGTATATATACTTAGACAGTAGAACATCGGTTCACAAGATTAATTCATTCCAGAAAGTGACTCGTGAACAGAAATCAAATTTTCCCCTAATAAATAATGCAAATTTAATTAATCCATTTGACAACCCAGAACTTTAGATAGTTATACATTGTATATAATGGCAGGTACCCCTTACTCTCGATGAACTCCTGGAAATCTTTGATGTGTCCCTCACTGGCTGCTTCATTGGAGCTTGCAGGTTCGCCATGTCTTATGACAGCGTGAATACCAATTCTTTTTATTAAACTTCCCAAACCATCCCCTGCTCACTTTAAGTGATTCTGCTTCTGAATCACTCGTTCCAGGGGTTTTCTTAATGAGATCAGCATGCAACTCCCTTGCTTTTTCTTATATGATCGCCTCGGATATGCTAGAGTTTTCTGGTTTATCCACACTAGCGGCAACTTTTCAACATCATCGATTGCTTTCGGTCTTTGTTTCTTGAACACTTTAACACCTTTTGCCACATCAGCACTCTTGAATCTATCTTTCTCTTTAAGAATGGTACATATTGCTGACGTTGCTTTGCTGTATTGGAGTGCCAGATCAGCGACACAAACACCGTATTCATGTTTTTTGATGATCTCTTTTTTTCAGTTCAATGGTTATTTCTACTAATTTCTTCATGGTTGCATCCTTTAATACTTTCTTTGACTCCAGGCTGGCCGTACACTTTCGTAACTCAACAGTAAAATACACAAAAAACTGCTAACGTGTTCACAATAAAATAATGTATATTAATTTGGCGAAGGACGGGCTCAAACTGACTCAAGATTCCCTTGTCTAACTGACCCCATGGAAACCAGACATGTTTGATCATATTAGAAAACGTTCAGGTTCTGAGTAACGACTCGTGTACAGAGACGAATTTCATGATGGAAAAATGCTTGTATGCTGGATAACTCAGGAAGAGAGGCGCTCGTGAACAGAGGTCTTACAGTATCTTATATATAAAGCGTCTACGTGTGCAAGTGTGTGTGTCTGTCCGACCTGGAAGTGAGAGGTGCAGTCGGGCTAAGGGCTCCACCTCCGAGGAAACAGAAACTCACTTAGCCGCTAATACAGAAGCGAGGCGAGCACGTCGGCAAAACGAAATCTCTGAAGAAATACAGAGTCGATTAGCCACTAACATCGGCAAAATGGTATCCCTTTAACTTTTCCTCTCGCCGCTATTGCACAAACAAGGTGAGCACATTGGCAAAACGAAACCTCCCAGGAGAGAGACACCCAGAGTTGTTCCTGGACATCACTACATTTCAATTTTTTTTCTGATGATTTCAATTGTTTTTACAGCACGGGCTTACATAGCTAGTATATATATATAGTATATATATATATATATATATATATATATATATATATATATATATATATATATATATATATATATATATATATATACACTCAAAAAAGAAACGTCCTCTGACTTTCAACTGTTTTACTTTCAGTAAACTTAATGTGTAAATATTTGTATGAACACTAAAAGAGTCAACACCATAAGACATAAACTAAAAATGTTTCACAATGTGTCCCTGAATGAAGGGAGGCTCAAAATCAAAAGTACCAGTCAGTATGTGGTGTGGCCACCAGCTGCTTGAAGTACTGCAGTGCATCTCCTCCTCATGGACTGGACCAGATTTGTCAGTTCTTGCTGTGAGATGTTACCCCACTCTTCCACCAAGGCACCTGCAAGTTCCTGGACATTTCTGGGGAATGGCCTAGCCATCGATCCAAATCGATCCGCTCCAGGGTACAGGCCTCGGTGTAGCGCTCATTCCTTCGACAATAAACACAAATCCGTCCATCACCCCTGGTGAGACAAAACCGTGACTCATCAGTGAAGAGCACTTTTGCCACTCCTGTCTGGTCCAGCGAAGGTGGGTTTGTGCCCATAGGCGGCGTTGTTGCTGGTGATGTCTGGTAAGGACCTGCCTTACAACAGGCCTACAAGCCCTCAGTCCAGCCTCTCTCAGCCTATTGCGGACAGTCTGAGCACTGATGGAGGGATTGTGTGTTCCTGGTGTGACTCGGGCAGTTGTTGTGGCCATCCTGTACCTGTCACGCAGGTCTGATATTCGGATGTACCGATCCTGTGCAGGTGTTGTTACACGCGGTCTTCCACTGCGAGGATGATCAGCTGTCCTTCCTGTCTCCCTGTAGCGCTGTCTTAGGCGTCTCACAGTGCGGACATGGCAATTTATTGTCCTCGCTAGCCACATCAGCAGTCCTCATGCCTCGCTGCAGCAGGCCTAATGCACGTTCACGCAGATGAGCAGGGACCCTGGGCATCTTTCACAGTCGGTAGACAAGTCTCTTTAGTGTCCTGCGTTTTAGAACTGTGACCTTAAATGCCTACTTTCTGTAAGCTGTTAAGGTCTTAACGACCATTCCACAGGTGCGTGTTAATTAATTGATTAGGGTTAATTGAACATGCATGGAAAACATTGTTTAAACCCTTTACAATGAAGATCTGTAAAGTTATTTGGAATTTTAAAACATTATTGTTGAAATACACAGTCCTGAAAAAGGGACGTTTCTTTTTTTGCTGAGTATATATATATATATATAAATGTATATATGAATTACATAGTTTAATGTCTAATAATGCAAAGAGTACACAACACATGCTTCGCCCTTATTTTGGGCTCATCAGGCGTACACACTACACTGCACCCCTCGCGGGAATCGAACCTCGGATGTTGGCATCAGAAACGAAGTCCCTTTACGCTGCGCCACGGTGTGTGGTTCGTTTATTTGACAACCTGAAGATCGGAGTAATTACATTCATAGCATCCGTTGTCTGGGTCTCGATCTGACTGTATGGGAGGTTACCTACCAGGTAATGCATGTGGTGAAACACGTGTCACATACTCTTTGCATTATTTGACATCTTGCCTGAAGAAGGGGCCTGAGTTGCCTCGAAAGCTTGCATATTGTAATCTTTTTAGTTAGCCAATAAAAGGTGTCATTTTGCTTGGCATTTCTCTACATTATTTGACAGTAAACTATGTAACATTCTATGATCTGCTTCTCGCAACTGAGAGGGCCCGTGGCGGATGTTTGCCGAATGGCAGACCAGCCACATGCGTTACCTGGTAGGTAACCACCCATACAATCAAATCGAGACTCAGACTACAGATGCTATGAATATATATATATATATATATATATATATATATATATATATATATATATGCTATGAATATCCATCCATCCATTATCTAACCCGCTATTTCCTAACTAAAGGGTCACAGGGGTCCACAAGAGCCAATCCCAGCCAACATAGGGCACAAGGCAGGAAACAAACCCACCCCGGGCAGGTTTTCCAGCCCACCGTAGTATATATAAATATACAGTATATTTATATAGTAAAAGAAGCCTGGCTATAGACCTTCTGCCGCCTTCACTCCTCTCTCACAAGCTCCGCCCTCCGCCACCCGACTCCGGCTCCCTGAATGGAGCGAGGCAGCCCCTTTTATGTTGCACCCGAATGTGCTGCAGGTGCGCCCTCATGAACTCCCTGCAGCACTTCCTGGTGTAGCAGAAGTGCTGCGTGGACATCCAGAAGCACTCCAGGTGCCTTTGGTTCCTCTTCTGGCAGCACTTCCAGGTGTGGTGGAAGTGCTGCCATCCAGGGCTCTGGGATCGTCCAGGCACCTCCTGGCCACGGACCCCCCCAACAGGGTTGAGCTGATGAAATCCAGGGGGCTGCACTCTTGTGCCCCAGGGAAGATATTGGCCCTCTGCCAGTCTTTCCCTTCTTCAGGCATCCCGGTGGGGCAAAGTCCCCGGTCGTCTGCCCCAATGCATATTATATTTTTATTCCACCTCAACAATTTAGACTATATTGTTAAACCCAGCACATACAATCCAAATGGAAATCCAAGTAGTAATGTGACAAAACAGGACAAAGACAGAAGGGGATGCATACCTTTACGGGGCACTGTGTATAGCGCCTTATATAATGAAGTGTATTACGGAATTAATTTTTCATGTCATTTCTAAATGAAGCCTTTTTGTTTCTAATTTTTAATGACCTTTTTTCTTTGTATATAGCCCCTTGGCTAATGAGGCATCTTACAGAGAGGCTTTTTCATCTAAGCCTTTTCATGGAATTTCTAAAGGACTGTTTTGTATTCAAGCCCCCCTAATAGACACTTGAGCAAAATGTCATCTTTATCTAAGTGTTTTTGTTTTTAATTTCTAATGAAAGGTTTTATGTATATAGTGCCTTTACTAAATGAGGACTATTACTATTGAATGTTCTTCTCTTCTTTAGTTTTTTGTCATTTCTAATTGGATGCGTTTTTTATACAAACTTTCCTAATAAGCGCTTACACAAAATTCCATCTCATCCAAGCCCTTTTTATTTAATTCTAATGAGATGTTTTTATAGGACTTATCTAGTATATAGAGCCTAATCTATCTATCTATCTATCTATCTATCTATCTATCTATCTATCTATCTATCTATCTATCTATCTATCTATCTATCTATTATATAGTGCATTTCATATCTATCTATCTATCTATCTATTTATCTATCTATCTATCTATCTGTCTATCTATCTATTATATAGTGCATTTCATATCTATCTATCTATCTATCTATCTATCTATCTATCTATCTATCTATCTATCTATCTATCTATTATATAGTGCATTTCATATCTATCTATCTATCTATCTATCTATCTATCTATCTATCTATCTATCTATTATATAGAACCTAATCTATCTATCTATCTATCTATCTATCTATCTATCTATCTATCTATCTATCTATCTATCTATCTATCTAAAGGAGCTCTTTTGTAAAATTCTCACTTCATTAAACCTTTTTGATTTTTTGTGTAGAGGTGCTGGTGCCTTACAAAGGTGGTCACGTTACTACGTGTTTTTTAGACAAGCTGCATGACGCTTGATTCGGCACAAAGTCAGCTCAGCTTCACTTGTTTACGTGACTTTCAAGGCAACAAAGTGCGGAGCACCAAATAAAATGCTGGCCAATGACGGCCAATTACTCAGCCCCTTAGAACTTTGGGGGGTGAGGACCCCAAGGTGTCGAATGAAAAGAACCGAATGCGAGAACAAAGAGAAGACAGCACATCAGAGAGGGGGGCTGCTCCAGTTCTGCCACACTCCAAAAAAAATGCGGCCTGGCTCTACGGCTGCAAAATGTCAGCGAGCCTGCGCCCAGAAATGGCGGTGCCAAATTGAGAAGAGCTGGAGCCAAGCAAAAGAATTAAGTTTCAAAAAAATGCCCGGTGCGCCAGAGGAATTCAATAAAAACTTAAAATTACTGTGAAGTGACTCTCTTTATGGGCTTGAGAAGCAAAAGCGGACGACTCCCTGCTTCATTTCCTCTAACCCTCTCATATAGTGCCTTTCACTGGCTAGGCTGGGGGCGTCTAAAACTCCTATCCTGACCTGTTGA